>NW_006400204.1:449390-450252 GCF_000299155.1 Elephantulus edwardii | reverse complement strand
TTGGTGCTATAGCTTCTTCTAAATCCTGCTTGAACTTCTGGCAGTTCCCAATATATAAACTGTTCTAGAATGATATTCAGCCATCTTTTGCTTGCTTGTGACATTAGTGATATTGTTTGATCATTTCACATTCTGTTAAATCACCTTTCTTAGGAATGGGAACAAATATAGATCTCTTCCAATTCATTGACCAGACAGCTAATTGGGTCACTGAATTTTAATGAGGTGGGGGAGGGTATTGTTTTGTTTTGTTTTTTTCTGTTTGTTTTTTGGGGGGTAGGTTTTGGGAAATGGGAAGGAACTGGTGTGAAAATGCATATGAATTTGGTGAATAAGCTAGTATAATAACAAAAAAAAGACCAAGGATGTAATACACTCAAAATATGATTGTGGAAGTGCTGACTCCTCATAGCAGACTGTACCTTACTGACATGATGTGGAGTAAAGCTTTCAACCTCCACTTTCTGATATGGCGTGACTCAAATTGAAGAGAAACGTCTGCAAACATCCATTAATAATTTGATCATGAATGTAAAAGGTGTGGATTTAGGAAAATTGAAAGTTGTCAAAAGTAAATAGACATATATAAAGATTCATAACCTACCCATTGGAGTACTGAAATAGACTGGTATTGGTAATTTTGAATCAGACAATCGTATGGTCTACTATAAGGTAAATCACAAATTAAAGAGAAATGATATTGCATTCATCATTGAAAAGGACATTTCAATATCTCTTCAAAACCACAGTGATAGATGTTATAAGGAAGACTTGTTATTGTGGGCATTATTAAAATATTTTTACTCTTTTCAAAAAAGTGATCTAAAGAAACACATAAATTATCAAACAGTATAATTACTAT
>NW_006400204.1:447488-448035 GCF_000299155.1 Elephantulus edwardii | reverse complement strand
TCCCCTCTTTTCTTAGGGTCCCCCCAACCACGGGCATTTTCAATTGCTTTATATTCATACTAAAGGTTTATTTTATATTCATACTAAATGTATCAGGAAAACTGAAGAAGAATTGATGCTTCTGCACTGCTGTGCTTACAAAGAATATTGAATATACCTCAAACTTTCAAAACAACAAATAAAATTGTCTTGGACTCTGTCCAGCCTAAATGCTGCACAGAAGCCAGCACAGTGAGACTTTGTGTTACAATACTTTGAGTATGTCACAGAGTCTGTGCATGTTACCAAGAGAGGCCAGTCTCTAGAGAAGCCTCATGCCTAGAAAAGTGAAGGCTTGATGAAAGAGAGGAAGGCCTTCAGTGAGATGGCTTGATATAGTGATCATAAGGGGGGGCCTATTCACAGCAGAGATAGTGAACACGGCACAGTATCAAGTAGGCTCTCATTGTAGGGAGCAAGGAGTTGCTCTGAGTTGGAACCAATTTGACGGCATCTAACGACTATCACGTGTGACTATTAGTTTAAATTGAAATCAATGCCATCTAAA
>NW_006400204.1:445279-445798 GCF_000299155.1 Elephantulus edwardii | reverse complement strand
AGGAGGGTAGAGAGAATGGTGCAGCAATGAAGGAATGAAAACCCAAAATCCCTGTAAATGTTCATTAAAACTAATAAAATTTAATTTAAAAAAACCCCTCACTAAATTTTCATTCTTCAGTTGCACTTGGCACATTTCAATATTTGACACCCACATACCCCTGCTTCATGATAATGGGGATATAAAACACCATTTTCAGTAAGGTTCAGTGGACTCTGCTGGTATAGTTTCTATTGTATTACCCAGACAAATATTCTGTAAAAACCCCTGACCTCACTTTTTCATCACCATAAACTGAGAGCTGTGAAAGTTGGTGTTTGTAACAGGCTCATATTTTTCAATAGCTGTCTTGTTGCTGTTGTTGTTGTTATGTGTCATCGAATCACCTGTGACTGACAGAGTCCCTCGGTAGAGCAGCTCCAAAGCCTGCTCTATCCTGATCAGTCTATTTCAATCACACCTACCTCCATTGACCCAGTTACTGCATCAATCTGTCTCATCAGGGGTCTTCTTCTCCTA
>NW_006400204.1:439506-444939 GCF_000299155.1 Elephantulus edwardii | reverse complement strand
CAGATTTTCCCAGTGAAATTCATTTTTTATTTCCTGACTTCTGGTGCTAAGGGATTGTGGAGCTGAACAAGCTATAATTGTTAACAACCTCAATGTCTTCTCTATCTATCATGGTGCTGCCAATTGGCCCAGTGATGAGAATTGTTGTCTTCTTGATGTTAAAGACTACAGTCCTTGACTTTGATAACCATAGTGGTAACATTTTAATAGGAAGACTCCTTCTAAATGCCATATGTAATACACACAAGACATTATAGGTCTTCAACTATATTGTATTGCAGAATGACAGACCAAACATTTTCAACAACCCTGAAGCCAATTTTAGAACCTTTTGCAACAATTTGTCTTACTAAGTAGTGGTGCCACCAAATGTTGGGCGTAGAACCTTCAGATTTTTTACCTAAATGTGATGAAAATTCCAATTTAAGAAAACATAAAGGTTTAACAGCAGTAGTCAATGAAGCTTTCGTGGGTTTATACTATGATGTCTAAGGAACAATGACTCACTCATTCAACATAATTTAGAACATAGTAAAAATGTATTACACTAGACAATATCCTTTTAATTCTATCTAAAAGAGAAATATGCACAGCAACTGGATGATGTAATTTCTCTATCACTGTAGGTTAAGTATTTTAGGCCATCTAAAATGTACTGTCTTGAATTTCAAGTATCTTTTGAAATACACATAAGAAAGAATGAGCTATTTGAGCAGTGATGTCACCTAGGATTTTTTCATACCTTTTTATTCCACAATTCCCTCCCTACCTTCAGCCTCTCACTCCTTTCATTTTCCTGGCAGATCAGAGTCTGTCTCTTAGAGGTTTGACATCAAAATACCATGTGCATTTTACATTTAGAAAAAAAAATACAGACACAAAATGGTGGTTTTTATTTCCTGTGTTCTTTTTTATCACAGATTGAAAGAGGAACTGCACACTGGTCTCTCCACTTTATTTATAACTGCAGCAGCAAACCAATTTTACTTGCTTTCTGTTGCCATGGTTATGAGCTGTCCCATTTCAACAGGTCAATAGAAGCTTACAGTTTACATAAGGTCTTGGGTAAAGCAACTCGGCATTATACAAGCAAGGAAAGAAACCCCAAACCGAAATCTCCTCTGCCTTTAAAAATAACCCCTCAAACCACTGAAAGTGCAATTAGTTATTCTTTCTGTAATTTATTACCACCCTCATTCTTATTCCCTTGTCTGTGGTTCTGCACTGATATTCAATTGTGGAACAGGTTTTCTTAATACTACAAACGAAACAGTTGTGTTTACAATGGAAACTCTCAACTGGCTGTTTTTCTAGTGAGTCTCCATTTAGTTTATCATTAATAGGTCTTCCAAAGCTAACATTTTACTAGAGACTTCAATGAATAGATGTTGTATAGGTTCACAGATAGAACTTTGTCCAAATATTAAGATGTCTAAGGACTTCAGGTTGCCTAACTTTAAGGAACTGCACTGTCATTCCAAAGGCACATAGTTTAAATCTGCCAGCTGCTCAGAGCAAGAAAGTTAGGATAATCAATTCCCATGTGATTTTATTGACCTTGAAAACTCAGGGGATGTCAGCTGTGAATAAGCTGACTTAGTGGTACAAAACAATGGACTTATAAAGACGTGTTAAACCAGTCCTTACATGTTGTACTGCTAACCAAAAGGTCGATGGTTTGAATCCACTAACTTCCCTGTGGAGGGAAATGTGGGTAATGCACTCCTGTAAAGATTTATAGCCTCAAAAGCCCAAAGACGATCAATGTGAGCCAACATTGACTTGACAAAAGTGACTTTTGGCACTGACATGTAAAGATGACTTGTTGGTCCAATGCTTAAGTGCTCTGCTAACTGGGAAGTCAGTGATTCAAACCAGAAGCTCTACAGAACACCTGGGTGATCCCTACAGCCTGGAGACCTTTGGAAGCTGTAATAGCGTCAGCTATTAAACTTCATTTGTCAGCTCAGACTTCTAAGTCCTATTTGAAACACTGAAGAAGAGCAGATTCCTACAGTCAGAATACCCGAGTTTGGGTTACTAATTCTGCTTTCTAGCTAGCTAACTTTGGATATATTATTCTTTGGGACTCAGTTGTGCTATCTGAATAATGAGTTTGTGACAAGCAGTAAGAAACTACTGAGATTAGTTCCTGGAATATAACAATCAAACTATTAACTCACACTGTTAATATCTGTTGAGAATTCTTCTATTTGTCTAAACATGACCTCATGTCCTCTATAAAATCAAATTTTAATATACACACTCATGTTTGTTGCTGTGTTATTTACAATAGCAAAGAAATGCAATTGGCCTAAATGCCCATCAACAAATGAATGCATAGAGAAACTATAGTATATTCACCCAATGGAATACTATGCAGTACTGAAAAACAATGAACTTGTCAAACATTACTCACATGGGTGACCTTGGAGGATACTATGCTGAGTGAAATATCTCAGTCACAAAAGGACAAAAACTGCATAACAACACTGTTATAAAGCAGAACTGACATGGAGATTTGAAAGAAAAGAGAAAAATTAATGAATACTGCATTGGAACGAATGAAGAGAAGAACAATTTAAAAGGAATTTCTGTTTAGTCATAATATGTACGACGATAGTCTAGAATGAGAGGTGCATTGTAAAGAGTCCTGGGGGAGAGGGGTTGAGGAAGTTGTGTAACAATGAATGAATATTTAAAAAAAAAAAGAAAGTGAACTGGGGGGAGGAGAGAAGGATGGAGGAAAATATTCGTGAAAATCCACTTTTTCTGTAAACTTTTGTTAAAATAAAAATTTTATAAAAGTAAAAAACGAACATTTGAGAAATAAGTACAATTTTTTAAAAATTTTTGAACTTGTGTTAACTTTACTATAATTCTACAACTAAGCCAAACCCAAATTTGTAACATTTTTTCTCTTTGTTATTTGGCCTCTTTTTGCTGTATGACACATGCATGAATAGTCTCCCATCTGTAGCACTGAAACTTCATGTCAACTGCACTCCACTGCTTCAAATGCTTTCTTTGAAAATCCATTCCTTAATATCTTTAAATCTATCTCTGAATAAGTCACCCAAGTATATCACTTCCTAGATCAAAGAATATTTGAAATGTCCCCTGGGCTCACCAAGCAAAGCACATTCTTAGTATGGGCTTTATGAAGAGGAGCAGAGGATAATATGGAAGTAGGCAAGCAGTGTTGCATCTCAGTGCATAATGGGAGTTTTATTGAAACATTTTATGAAAATGTACTTTTTGGATAACAAAAAAAGGGTGCTAGTGTGCTTTCTGTCTTAACAATAAGAGGAGTATTTGTTTCTTTGATCTGTGGACTACCAAATGTGTCAAATATTTTCGTTATTCTTCATAGTTCTGAATTGTGTCTTGTTTCTTCTTTTCCATACACTAGCAATTTCCAGATACATTTGGAGGTTTTTCTGTGTCTCCTTTGTTAAATTAATTCTTTTAGATTTGTTTCTATTTTGCTCTTTTTAGTCAATAGAATATTTTAACTCAATATGTACATGTTTTATTGAATTATTAAATGCAATTGTTGTTTTTAATTGTGATTTTTGTGAAAAGTTATAAAGATATTGGTTTTATTTATTCACTCATCTACACTCCCACCCCTTCACTTTATAACATATGTTCTGTTCTAGAATGTTAATTGTCATGAATATAATGTCTAATTATCTATTCCTTTCAAATTATCCTTCCAATTACTAATTCGATTCAATGTAATGTACCTTTTTATTCTTTACTTGCTTTCTACACCTCATTACATAAAGTCCTACTGTTTTTACAGTGGTCTTAGCAGTATTTGTCCTCTTGTGACTGGGATATTTCACTCAGCAAAACGTCTTCCAGAGACTTTCATCTGTGTAGTGTTTTTGTATTTATTTCTATGAGTTCATTGTTTTCTCACTGCTATATTTCATTGTATGAATGTAGTGCATTTACTTCATTCAGTATGATGCCAATCCACTGCTGTGAATTCAGTTTTGACTCACAGCAACCCTTCATTACGTTTGTTAGGCTCTAAATCTTTAGAGAAGGACACCACCCATGGTTCTCTCAAGGAGTACTAGTGGAGTCAAACTGCTATCTTTCACTTATATTTGTTTATGTACTTCACAAACCCACAAATATATAGCCCAGCTTGTATGTTGCTATGTTCCATTAAGTCAGAACTGACTCATAGTTGACTCTCCAAAAGGTATTCATTGGTTGGTTGTTGCACAAAAGGAGAATTCCTACCTTTGTCCTATAGAGCAGAGATCTGGATGAATTCTAAAAGCACTATCCCTCCAACCTCCCAAGCATGTCATCTCTCTTCAAGGACTGTTCCAATAAGCAACAAATCCAAAGCATGTCAGATGGAGCTTCAGAATCCAATCCTTGCTTTGAAGGAGCAGCCTGGTCTCACCCTCTGTAGGATTAACTTGTTTATTCTCCTAGCTGTCCATGGTATGTTCAATACTCTAACACCACAGCTCTCAAAGAGACATCAATTCTCTTTCTATCATCTCTAGTCATTGCTCAGCTTTCTGGTGCATAGCAAGTAATTGTGAAGACCATGGCCTGGACCAGGTGTACCTTAGTCTCCAGACTGACATCATTGCTCTTCAGTACTCTAGAAAGGTCCCTGAACAACAGATTTCCCATGTCAAGAGGGTTGAGATAGATAGAGATAGATACAGAGACAGAGACAGAGACAGAGATGATAGAGGTAGACATAGAGATAGTGATAGCTACAGATAGATGTTGCTGCTGTTATGTGCCATTGGATCACTTGCAACTCATAATGATCTATGTACAAGAGTCCTAAACCGTGCTTTATCCTGTCCCAACCTTATTTATTGTCTCTGATACACCTACCCCCATTGAACCAGTGACTGAATCAGTTTAACTCATTGAGAGTCTTCCTCTCCTGCGCTGTTCCCCCCACCATCCCAAGCATGATGTCCCTCTCCAAAGACCAGTCCCTCCTTGTAACATGTCTAAAGTATGTCAGAGGAA
This sequence comes from Elephantulus edwardii, assembly GCF_000299155.1. NCBI lineage: Eukaryota > Metazoa > Chordata > Mammalia > Macroscelidea > Macroscelididae > Elephantulus > Elephantulus edwardii. Next base: position 439,917 of record NW_006400204.1, on the reverse strand, counting down.
GCTTCAGAAACCTTGCAGCCAAGGAGGAGCCTGGTTTGTGTTGATATAGATAGATATAGAGATAGAGATAGAGATAGAGAGAGACAGAGATAGATAGAGAGATAGAGAGACAGTGATAGAGATAGAGATAGAGAGATAGAGAGATAGAGATAGAGATAGAGATGATATATAGAGATACATGTTGCTTGTTGTTATGTGCCGTCTAGTCTTTTGCGACTCATAGCGACCCTATGTACAACAGCCTTAAACCATGCTCTATCATGTGCCAATCTCATTGCCTCTGACAAACCCATACAGAGTACCCCAGTCACTGAATCAATCCACCTCATAGAGGGTCTGGCCCTCCTGCACTGTCCCTCCACTCTACCCAGCATGATGCCCCTCTCTAAAGACCTGTCTTTCCTTACAACA
>NW_006400204.1:434080-437831 GCF_000299155.1 Elephantulus edwardii | reverse complement strand
GTTCAGCATTTCTTAAGCTCAAGGAACTGAAGGGCAAATTCAAACCTCGAGTTGCTACAATCAAGGATGCTTTAGGCAGAATGTTAAATAATCCAGGAGGTATCAGAAGATGGAAGGAATATTCTGAGTCATTGTACCGAAAGGAATTGGCATGCATATATATATATATATATACACACACACATACACATCCCTGGATGAGATGGATTATTGATTAAGAGTCATTGGGTAATGGGGGTAGGTGTGTCAGAGAAAATAAGACTGACACAGGACTGAGCAGAGATTAGAGATGTTGTACATAGGTCATTATGAGTCAGAGGTAAATTGACTACACCTAACAACAATAAATTTATCTATTATCTATCTATCTATCCTGAAGATAACTCATCCAGTACCAAATACTGACAAATCAGTGTTTTATCCCTAAGAACAAACCTTAAAGTCAAGCAAATTAAAGCTGTCACAATACAGTTAGTTACATACCCCTCTGTGAACATCTTAGGTCCAAAATATTGAAGGTCAGGCCAGCAGCAGAGCTTCCTTGGTGAATAACACTCTCAAAAATCTGTAAAGAAAGAGGACTTGAAATATTTTCTCCAGAAGATCAAAAACTACATCCTTCAGTATGAATTATATATCAGCATCAAGAAAACAAAATTTCTCACCATGGGGCAAATAGGCAACATCATGATTGTTAGAGAAAATACTGAAGTTTTAAATGATTTTCTCTTTCTTCAATTTACAAATCAACATTCTTAATATTAGCAGACAAGAAATCAAAAGATGTGTCACATTGGGATAGTCTGCTGTCAGGGAACTTTCCACAGTACTAAATAACAAGAAACAAATAAATATGTCTACCAGAAGAACAAACAAATATGCCTTGGGGAAAATGCAGCAAGAGTGTTCTTTGGAGGCAAAGATGACAAAGCTTTACCTCACATACTTTGGGCATGCTGTTAAGAGGGGCTAATCCTTGGAGAGGGATGCGATGCTCAGAAGGAGAGTGAGTCAATGAAGGAGAGGAAGACCCTCGACCAGGTGGATTGACACAGTGACTCCCACAATGAATTCCTGTGGGTGAGGAAATGTGAGGATGGCAGAGGAAAGGATAGGGTGTAGATCTATTGTTCAAAGTGTCACTATTTTTCATACTCGACTCATTGGCACTTAACAACAACAAAGAGCAATGATGTTGGTTTAAAAACTAGGGTCACCTGACCCAAGCCATGGTCTTCTCAGCGACTTGCTATGCATCTAAAAGTTAGATAAGGACTAAGGATGATCAAGAAGAATCAATGCTTTTGATTTTGGTGTTGGAAAAAAAAGTACCAAATGTCTCATGAACTACCAAGAGAACCAACTGATCTGTCTTGGAGAAATTGAAACCAGGGCTCCTCAGAGGTAAGGATGGTAAAATTGCGTCTTACTTACTTTTGAGGTGTTGATAAAAGGGGTCACTTCTAGAAAAAGGGCATCACACTTGGAAAGGTAGAGGATCGTCACCAAAGAGGAAGATTTCCAATTAGATGAATTGACACAGTGATTGTACCAACAGGATCAAGTGTGTTGGAGGTAATGTGATGGCACAGGATAAGGCAGATTCAGATGTATTGTCTATAGGGTTGATATGGGTTGTAGTCGACACGACAGCACATACCAACAACAGCTCTGTAAATTTACATTTTAGTTAATCTATCAAATTTGGACATAATCTATAGCAGACCAGTTGTACACTTTGTATTTCTGAAGATATATTTGGCTAATTATCCTAGGCTTATTTAAGTTGAAATACGTTCTATTACAACTAAATTCAACATTTAGAGTGATAATCTCTTTAAATATCATAAATGAGAAACCACAACAAATACAGATGTTATGTTTAGATAAGAGATATTCTGAGAAGCACACACAATTTTCTATATATAAATTTATTGAATAACTGGCAAGGGTTTTTGTTTGTTTGTTTCTCTTTAATCTTAATTAGGTGATGTTGCTGTCAGTAACTATGTACTTTCTGATGATACTATACTCTTGATGTTTCTTATAGAATACACCATGAAATAAACAAGGACGAAAAAGAGTTACTTCATTCTTAGAGTAGTTGTTAGAAACAAAATATTTACTTTTGTCAAAGAGTAGAAAGATATGATATTTGTTTTATGTTCTTGACAGGTTTACTGTCTAGCTGTGGAAATGTACTTATAAATAGTATTCACATAAAATAACATAATAAAGATTCGTGTAGAGATTTAGTAGACATCTGCTAAGGACACTAAAGCAGGGATGTCAGTTTTATCTAGGGAAGATAGACAATTCCATAGAATGCAATTCCTGGAAGTAGAAGCAAAGATTTTGAGGCTCCATCACACACCCTTTGGGCACGTGGCCAGGGAATACCAATCCTTGGAGAGGTACATCATGCTTGGAAAGGTAGAGGGACAGCATAAGATAGGAAGCCCTAGGATGAGATGGATTTACTCAAGACTGGAGCAATGGGATTAAGTCTGCCACAGATGATGAGATTGGCTCAGGATAGGGCAGGTTTCAGAACTAACATGTACATAGGGTCACTGTGAGTTGCAGGTGATGCGATGGCACATAACACCACCACCAAAGTATAAAAGAAAATACAAAAAAATTAATAAAAGAAAAAAAAGAAAAGAAAATACTCCTGCTTTGTTATTTGTAAAGGCTGTTTTAAATGTTGAAGAAGAGTACTGAATATCCCATGGACTACAAAAAAACAAAACAAAAAAAACAAACCCAGAAAGATATTTTTTGGAGAAGGTGAAGCCAGAAGGTCCCTTGGAGAAAAAGATGGTGAAGCTTCATCTCACATATTTTGGGGATGTCCGTAGGAGAGGTTATGCCGTGGAGAGGTGGAGGGGCTGCAACGGAGATGAACACACTCAACCAGATTAACTCAGTGACTGCAGCAATGGACTCGAGTGTGTCAGTGATTGTGAGGACGGCACTAAAAAGAAAAGGGTTCAGATTAGTTGTTCAAAGGGTCGCTGTGAGTCATACTCGATGACATCTAACAACATTTTAAATGTAGCCTATTTTTCTCTCACATAATTTATTATAATATTTTATCACAACATTGAATTTTGTAGCCTAAATAGTTAGACTGTATGGAAAGAATTAACTAGTAACAGCTTATTGGTATTCATCATTCAGGGTAACTAAAAAATCAAAATTAAATTAAGAAAGAGGAACTTGAGAAGACATTCTGTGTTTGTCCACATAAGAATATGTGTGTATTTCAGTGTTACCTAACATTCCATTGTATAAATATACCATAGTTTATCTATCCACTCGTTTATTGTCAGGCATTTGCTTTGCTTCCATTTCTTTGCTGTTGTGAATAATTAAGCTATAAACATGGATGTACATACATCTGTTTGAGTCAAGGGAACTCACAAAGCATTACATAACATGGAGAAGCCTGGACAACATTATGCTGAGTGAAATATAACAGTCACAAAATGACAAATACGGTGTAACACTGATATTCTAAAAAAAGGGAAGATTGGGGTCAGGTGGTGAGAGAAAGGAAAAAGAGTACGGAGAAAATGAACCCTGTAGAACAGATGAGGGGAAGCACTGTCTGAAAAAAATACATGAGTAGGCGTTATTTGTACGACAGCAAACTAGAATAAGGTATGCTTTGCTGGGCCGGCTTAGTGAGAGGAAAGTGGAGGGATGAAAATGTGCAAACAAAATAAAAAGGAAATATATATATATA
>NW_006400204.1:431256-433980 GCF_000299155.1 Elephantulus edwardii | reverse complement strand
TATATAACAATGAATGAATGAAAATCCAATTTTTCTGTAAGGGACTGCTGTACACAAGATATCTTTCAAAAGACTATTAATCATGGACTTTGACTAGAAGGCAAGATTTTCAAAAAGGCTATATCCTTTCCTCTTCTCTTTTTTTGAGACTTCTCATGAATACTGAGAAATTATTGACAGAAATTTTAACAAGCAAATAAATACTCTAGGCTATTTGAAGTCACAGGTTGTCTGTCATCAAAGGCTGTGCTTTTCAATCTATTCCACTATCTCAACTTGTAATTCAAAATAGAAGAAGATAAATTACATTAAAATGCAGAGATTTTTAATTAAGTTTTGAGAGAAGGGAATATTTACTTGAAAGGCAATCTTCAGAAATAGCTGAGACATAGGGCTTTATAACATATAGCCACCATAAGGTTATTCCCACATTTTATTTAGTGGGAAAACATAACTAAAATTTTATGCTGCATTAAGGCATAGTAAATAAATTTCAGATGATACTGAGAACATGTTTGTAAGTATGATTGTTATTTTATTAAGAAGTTTCTTTTTCAGTTATGTTAGAGATATTGATCAGACTATCAAATAAAAGGTAACTATCTCAGAAAATTAATACTTGGTAAAATTCAACAACTATTTATCAATTAAAATGAAATATATACAGCTATTATACATAGTCTTGCTGAAAGAAATGAAACTAGAGATAGCATGATGGGACATCATGCTTGGGAGGGTGGAGGGACAGCACAGGAGGGGAAGACCCTCTATGAGATAGATTGATTAGGTGACTGGGGTAATCGGGATGGGTGTGTCAGAGGCAGTGAGGTTGGTGCAAGATAGAGCAGGGTTTAGGGCTGTTGTGCATAGGGTCCCTATGAGTTGCAAACAACTCGACGGCACATAGCAACAACAACAACAACAATGACTTGCGCATAAAAAATAACTTTTTTTTTAACCAAAGAAAAACTATACAAAGAAGGTACAAATACAAATTTGTAACTATACAAGTGAGTCTTATCCAATAGACTATAAAAGAAACAGTTTGATGGCATCATGGAGAGAAATGATGAAGAAACTCATTATCAGCCTTCAAAACAAGGCCAATTTGTGGAATAGAACATCAATTACTTACAGGAAGTAAAAATTAAAGTGAAGAAAAATGAAAACAAGTCCTGGAGAGCCAAACTTCAAGTTTATTCTATCTGAATTTAAAAATCATGTCAAGAATATATTTGATGTGTTGGACACTAATGACTTAAAATCAAACAGATTAATTGTGGGATGACCTGGAGGACCTCATTCATGAAGAGAGAAAGTCACTCTAAAAATAAGACAGAAATAAAAGACAAAAATGAATATCAGAAGATACTCTGAAACTTTGACTATACAAATCCATTTCACTGTGTGGATCATTAAAAAATTAAGGATAACGCTAAGAAGAATGAGAATCATATTCATATGGCAAGAAAACACATGGAGAAATGTTCAAAATTCCTAGCTCTCAAAGAGTTGCGAATCAAAGCAACTATGAGATATCATCTCATCCCGGTAAGAATAGCAAATTCAACAGAGCAGGAAATGACAAATGCTTATGAGTTTATAGAGAGATTGGAACTCCTATTCAGTGCTGCTGAGAGTGTAAAATGGTGCAACCAGTATGGAAGACAGTATGGCTTTCAACTTTCTCAAAAAGTTGAAAACAGAAATACCATCTCACCCAGCATTTCTACTACTAAGTATATGCCCTAAAGAAACCATAGCTGTCACCCAAACAGATATGTGCACACCATGCTTATTGTTGCTTTATTCACAATCGCAAAGAGATGGAATCAACCCAAGTACCCATCAACAAATGAAAGGATAGAAAATTTATGATATATTCATGCAATGGAACACTACACAACACCGAACACCAAGGGACTCATAGAATATTATACAACATAGATGAACCTGGAGGACATTATGCTGAATGAAATATCTCAGCCACCAAAGGACACTGTTATAAGACATGAGTGACATGAAGTTGGGGGGAAACTTAGAAAAGAGGGGATAAATAATAAACACGGCATGGAACAGATGAAGGAAAGAACTGTTTATAAGTAATATATGATTTGGTATTATTTGTTTGACAACAGTCCAGAATCAGAGGTGATTGGGAGCACTATGAAAAATGGAGAAGAGATTGAAGTTGTTAATAATTACAGTCTGCTCAGCTTTGTAATCAACACTCTTGGCACTAGCAGTCAGGAAATCAAAAGACAAACTAGGTTTTAGCACTGGGAAAATCTGCTCTCAGGGTCTTCCCCAAAACACTGAGGGGCAATGATGTTAATCTAGAGACTAAGGTGTGCCTGATCCAGACCAGGGTCTTACCAATTACTTGCTATGCATGAGAGAGCTGGACAATGACTAAGAATTACAAAAGAAGAATCGATGCCTTTCAGTTGTGGTGTTGGAAAAGAGACTTAAACAGACTATAGACCATCAAGAAAACAAATAGGCTTGTCTTGGAGAGGGTGAAACAAAGTTTCTTCTTGGAGGCTAGGATTTTAAAGCTCCATCTCACATACTTTGGAAATGTGGTCAAGAGGGACCAGTTCTTGGAGAATGACATCAACTCAGAAGTGTGGAGGGATAGACAGAAGAAGAGAGATGGATTGATACAGTAACTGGGGCAATGGGACTAGGTGTGTTAGAGTCAGTGAGACTGGCTTAGGACAA
>NW_006400204.1:428758-429881 GCF_000299155.1 Elephantulus edwardii | reverse complement strand
ATTCCACAATTGGGGAAATATCTTTCATTTGCTTTTCTTTTTCCCCCTGTAAAATATTTGTCTATCAGATACTTCTCTAAAGCTGAGCATTCAGATTGGGACAGACTAAGAAAAAGGATTGGTCATCCACTTCCGAAAGAGCAGGCCTCTGAAAACCCTGTGTACAGCAGACCACACAGAGAGTCAAAAAGCCAAGCAGATAGACTACTCCACATTCTAATTCCCTTTTTAATGATTCTTCTTTTTTTTCTTTAACTCTTTCTCTCTGTTTTATAAATTTCTTTAAGAAATTTTTAATAAACCATCTCACTACCATCTCAGGACAACTGCCCAAGAACACATGAAGATGATGCTCCTCCTTCAGACCTTATGGGAAACAAACCTCAGCTCCCAATGTCACCCCAGTTCAGTAGGAGGTAGCCAGAGATGACATCAGCCTTTATATTCCTTTAGGCTGTGGAAAGCAGGAATAATGTGTCAATTGCCCTCAGGCCAGATCACTCCTTGAGAAACCTGATAAAATCTAAAGCAGCCAGATAAAAAAACCTGACCAAACAATGGATCCTGATAAGACTCTGTCCTCTTTTGTTGTTGTTATGTGCTCTCTGAGAGGAATGGGAATCCCAGAACACTTCATTGTGCTTATGTAAAACCTATACTTGAACCAAGAGGAAATTGTCAGAACAGAGCAAGAAAACCTGCATGGTTCAAAATTGGGAAGGGCATATGCCAGGAATGTGGCCTGTCTCCATACCTTTTCAACCTGTATGCAGAACAGATCATCTGGGAGACTGGGCTCTATGAGGAGAAATGTAGGGTCAGGATTGGTGGAAGATTTGTCAACAGTCTGCATTATGCAGATGATACAACCATGCTTGCTGAAACTGAGGAGGATCTGAAGCACTTGCTGCAGAGGGTCAAAGACTGCAGCCTTCAGTATGGATTGAGGCTTAATGTCAAGAACAATGATTCTCACCACTGGACCAATTGGCAGCATCAGCATGGATGGTGAAGAGATTGAGATTGTTCACAGCTTTAGTCTGCTTGGCTCCACGTCAATACTCTTGGCACCAGCAGCCAGAAAATGAAAAGAGATATTGCGATGGGAGAGCCTGCTGTTAGC
>NW_006400204.1:424272-425438 GCF_000299155.1 Elephantulus edwardii | reverse complement strand
GATGAGTCTACCTCCAATCCTGATGCCACACTTCTCATAGAACTCAGCTTCCCAGATAATCTGTTTTGCATATAGGTTGAAAAGATATGGAGATGGGAAACATCCTTGGTGCACTCCCTTCCCAGTTTTGAGCCATGCAATATTTCTCTGTTCTGACTACTTGGTCCAACTATAGGTTTTACATAAGCACAATCAAGGGTTCTGGGATCCCCATTCTTCTCATAGTCAGCCACAGCTTCTTGAAATTTTTCAGTGTCAATCAATTTTTTTCTGGTATAGTAATATTGTTTAGTCCTTGAATCTTCTTCTAATGCTTTCTGGGTCATTCAATATATTGCATATAGCATCTTTCAATATTGAGATATGAGGCTTCAATTTGCTTTTCAGTTCTCTCAGCTTGAGAAATGAAGATTTGAGGCCTTCCCTTTTTTATTCTGTAGTTTCAGTTCTTTGCACATTCCATTATAATACTTTGCTTTTTCTTCTCAAGGTGCCTTTTGAAATTTTCTCTTCAGGCCTTTTACTTTGACATATTTTCCTTCTGTTTTGACTTCTTGACACTCCAGTGTGACCTTTAGCATCTCTTCTGATATATATCCCATTCCCCCCACTTCTCCTTTGTCTTTTAGTGACCTCTTGCTTTCTTCCTGGATGATATCCTCAATATCATCCCACAACTCATCTGGTCTTCGATCATTGGTGTTTAATGCTTCAAATCTATTATTAAGATGATCTTGAAATTCAAATGGAATTGACTCAAGACCATATCTTGGTTCTTGTGGAATTATTTTAATTTTCTTGGGCCTCAATTTGAACTTGTGTATGATTAAATAATGACCTGAACAACAGTCCAACCCTGGTATAGTTTAGACTGCCAATATTGAACTTCTCCAATGATTTTTCCCACAAATGTAGTCATTCTGATTCCCATGCAGCTCATCAGATGAGATCCATATATTAAGTTGTAATTTATGTCTTTATAAAAAAGTATTTGTAATGAATAAATAATTCTAAAGTAAAAAAATCAATCATTCTATTTACAGTCTCATTTGTATCACCAAGCCCATATTTTCCAACTGAAAATGGATTGACACAAAAATTTCAGAAATACCAAATGCATAGGAGACAATGATAGTGCAGGAGAAAGTAGAAGCTATATTGAAAGC
>NW_006400204.1:417435-423386 GCF_000299155.1 Elephantulus edwardii | reverse complement strand
GTATCTTTGTGGGCCTCTTCCATCTTCACACAATGCTGATTTCCACACATTGACTTGCCTTAGTGGGGAGGAAAGCACAAACATTCAAAACTGCCCTCAAGTTCCCCAAAGGAAAGCTTCAAGTTAGACCTTGAGTGGGTTTATACTGACTTACAGATGTGCTTTAATTGCTCAAAAGTAAGTATCATTTTCTAAAACCTGTTTTCATAGGAAAATTAATTCTATTAAATATGGTAGGTGAGTAGAGTGACTCACTAATAAAACTAGCTTAATTTGTATTTCCTCCACAATTACAATGCATCAGCATCTACATGGAGTGAACTGGGATTTGTAAATGTTTCTGTGAGAAAATAAATGCTGGCGTTCTGCTTGGGGTGCTAGCATCCCCACTAAGAGTATTCATGGTAACTCCAGGGTCCTTCCCCTAATGTAGGGCTGCCAACCACGAAGGAGAAACATCACTGTTCAGTCAGCACTTGGTCAATTTTTCTTTCAGCTCCTACCATTTACTCGTTTCTCCTACAAAGTTTTACCTCCTTCCAATACCTGGAGGAATTACACAGCTCCATCAAGAACGTTCTAATACAGCAGATAGTCTACAATGTCCTCCACCCCAAGTGTTAGCAATACTGGGAGACAGAGGTTACAATACTGCTTTTAGTAGGCCTCCCCTAGGCATCCTCCCTCCCCCACCACTGTCCTCTAGGTTATTTTTCTTTTCAAACTTTGTATCTCCTACAATTGCTCTTTGTGATGCAATAAAATCCATTTCTATTTCAGGACTCACTGAATGAAATGAATTCACCAAAGGAATAGGATCAATCACCTAAGAAGGAGTGGCTCCCCTGAGGAGGGAGACAAAAGGTGAGGACAGGGGAAAGTTAGCCTTTATGAAGAGGGAGTGGGGTCATCCATTCAACCCCTCCAGTCTATCACCATCTGGTACCACAAGGTGGGAAATTCCCCGAGTTACAGGGCTGAGGGACAGACGAACTTAAGTCAGAGACTAAACACCAGTACTTTAAACTATGAATGGAAATATAAGTCAGGAGTCTCCAACATATTTGAGGATAGCAGATCGATTTATTGGAATGGCAGGATATAATATGATCAATATCCAAAAATCAGTGGAATTCCTCTACAGTAACAAAGAAAAGTAGAGAAGAAAACCAAGAAAGAAATACCATTCACAGTAGCCAACCACAAATTGAGATACTTAAAAATGAACCTAACTAGAGATACAGAAGTCTTAGACAAAGAAAAATATGGAACATTTCTACAAGACACAATAAAAGACCTAAATAAATGAAAAAAAAAAATGTGCCCTGTTCATGGACAGGAAGACTCAATATTGTGAAAATTACAATCCTACCAAAAGCAATCTAGATGTTCAATGCAATCCCAATACAGATACCAAATTCACTGTTCATGGACATCTAAAGGGAAATTGTCAAATTTCTTTGGAGTGGCAAGAGACCAAGAATAAGCAAAACATTTCTGAGAAACAGAAATGAAATGAGAAGCATAGAATTCCCTGACCTCAAAACCTACTACACAACAGTAGTAAACAGTTGTACTGGTATAATGACAGGTACATAGGCCAATGGAGCGGAATTGAGAACCCAGAAATAGACTCACTTTTCTTTGGTCAAATGACCAAAATAGGCAAGGAAATCAAACCTATCAAATGGGGAAATGACAACCTCTTCAACAAGTGATGTTGGCAAAATTGGACTGCTACCTGTAGAAAGCTGAAACAGGATCCATATCTCACACCATATACAAGATTCAACTCAAGGTGGGTCAGAGACCTGGTACTAAAGCCCCAAACCATAAAGTTCATAAGAGACAAACTGGGATCAAGCTTAAAAGGTCTAGTCTACGGTATAAAGAGACTTCCATATATAGCCAGAAATGCACAATCTGGAGGAGAAACAATTGATAAATGGGACCTTCTAAAAATTAAATCTCTGTTATCATAAAAACACCTTTTTCCAACAGGGTGAAAATAGAATGTACTGACTATGAAAAGCATTTGACAATACCATTTCAGACAAGAGTCTCAAAACAAAAGTTTACAGAATACCCCTGAGCCTTCAGAAGAAAAAGACTGATAACCCAATTACATTTTGCAAAAGATATTCAAATGGCTATCAGACACATGAAGAAATGCTCCAGATCACTGACAATAAGAGAGATGCAAATGAAAAACACAATGAAATACCATCTCACTCCAGTAGTACTGGCAGAGTTTAACAAGACAGCAAGCAACAAATTTTGTGGAAGATGTGGTGAAATAGGAACTCTTATACACTGTTGATGGGATTGCACAATGGTATACCTCTCTGGAAGGCAGTTTGGATTTTCCTCAAAAAGCTGAATCTAGAAATTCCATATGACTTATCTATACTACTGCTTGGACTATACCCTGAGAAAATGAGAATTGAGGCACAAACAGAGATTTGTACATCAATTTTCATAGCAACATTATTCACCATCACAGTAACATGGAAACATCCAAGATGTCCAACCACAATAAAACGGATTGAGAAATTATGGCACATTCACACAATGGGATACTATGGAGCATGCAGGGGCAATGAATTTGTAAATTACTACCTAACTGGGAGGGACTGGAAAACATTATGTTGAGTGAACTAGGACATAGGACAAAGATGTAATACAAAGGGAAGTGGGGTGGAAGCAGAGGGGTGAGGAAGTGCGAGGGAAGAGCGTTGGTTAATCATAAGGTCGCACAATTTGATGGGGTGAGGGTGAGGGAAATGGGAAAGATCTGTTATGAAAAACAATTTTGTAAATAAACCAGTATAAAATAAAAAAAAATAAAAATCTATATCAAAATAGTAAAAAAAAGAAACCCTCCCCAAAAACCAAACAAACAAAAATAACCAACAACAACAAAACACCAATGGCTAGAACACTATCTAGTTGAAAGTACAAGTAGGATTTCTAAGAGGCCATGTACCAGAGAGACCATTGCTGATGTCAGATGGATCCTGGTGGAAATTAAATAATACCAAACAAATTTCTATTCATGTAATGACTGTGTAAAGGCATTTGACTTTGTGTATCATAACAAGTTTGGCTGATACTGAGAACAGTGGGAATCTCAGAGCACTTAATTGTGTTCATGTGGAACCTAAACCTGGATCAGAAGGCTGTGTGGGAACAGAGCAGGTAACACTGTGTGGTTATAATTGATACAGGAGTGTGTCAGGGTTGTGTTCTTTCCCCAGACTAATTCAGTCTGTATGCTGAGCAAATTATCTGAGAAGTTGGCCTCTGTGAAGAGGAGTATGGCATCAAAATTGGAGGGAGATTCATCCATATCCTGTGTTATGCAGATGACACAACCTTGCTTGCTGAAAGTGAGGACTTGAAGCACTTGTTGCAGAAGATCAAATAATTTAGCTCTTGTTACAGATTACATCTCAATATCAAGTAAAGAAAAATTCTTACCACTGATCTGATAGGCAGCATCATGATGAATGGAGAAGTTGAAACTGTCAGCAGTTTCATTTTGCTTAGATCCACAGTTAACACCTCTAGCACCAGCATTCGGGGTGGGGGGAAAGAAGAAGGGGGTGCATTACCCTGCTAAAATCTGTGGTTAGAGACCTCTTCAAATACTGAGGAGTAATGATGTCATTTGAGGACAAAGCTGTGTCTGATTCAGGTCGTATTCTTTCAAATCACTTGCTATGCCTCTGAGAGCTGGACAATGAATAAGCAGGACAGGAAAATAATTTGACCCTTTTGAGTTGTGGTGGTGGAGAAGAGCACTGAACATGGATGGCCAAGAGAACAAATGTGTCTTTGAGAGGGTGCAGCAAGAGAGCTCTTTGGAGTCATGAACGATGAGGCTTTGCCTCACATATTTTGGGCATGTTGCAAGGAGGGCCTATTCCTTGGAGAAGGACATGATTCTGGGAAGCATGGAGGTTTGGCGAAGGAAAGGAAGACCCTCAACTAGGTGAGTTGACATGGTCACTGGTGCAATGGCCTCTTGTGTGTCAGGAAGTGTGAAGATGGTGCAGGATAGAGCAGAGTTCATATCTTTTGTTCATAGGTTCACCATAAGTCATATTCAACTCAATGGCACTTAAGAACAGCAACAACAACATATTATCGCAGTCAGTATTTTGTTGTTGTTATCATTGGCCCATAGCTGACCCTCCAGCAGAATTTCAGAGCAAGTTATTTGCATGGGAGGAGATTGTCTATCCTTCTCCCATGGAGCAGCTAATATCTCTTTATTGTAGTTTATTATAAATCTAATACTACAACATTAGTAACATAGACACAAATTAAATATATTATAGCGATTTATGTAGCCTTTCTTATGCACTACTAAACAGCTCTGATGAACCACCAATTAATTAACCAATAATGAAATGAAAGGAATTTATGTACAATTGCCATAAAAAAGAATAGTCACAAAGATAGCTTCAGAGGAATGAACCTGACCGATGAAGTGCATATTATGCTATATAACAGATAGCAATAACTTCAAATACTTTAGTATCTATGAATATGCTTACCGAAAGTCTCAATTTTGTAAAATGCAAATGTGAAGCTATCTAACAATAGGCAAGAAAACAGTAAAATAGAATTAATTAAGTAGTCCATATATAAGAAAATAAAAACTACCAAGAAAATGTCACTTAATTTTATCTACTTTTTTTAAAAAAAAGTTCTTTTAAGTAAGAGGAGTATAACTCTTGGAATGTGAACTTAGAAAATAATTTTACTTGCCTTAAAGGTTAAGATGTTTGGAGAGGAAAAGAAAACAATTTCAGTAAAAATTATTTGTATCATGTTTATAGACATTCTTTCTATGCATGTAACACTTTTGAAATAAAAAATTTAGTATGCTAATTCTGTAAAAATCTACTCATTGTTTGAAACATTCTTATCTTCTAGTTCATTTTTAAATGGTGTGTCATATTCAGTTGCCTTAGCTTAATTTAAAATATGTGCATGACCGTCCTCTGGGTATTACATAACTAACTCCTTAACCCCTGGGGCCCTCACCATTCTTTTATCTCCCATTTTCTCAGTCATTTTCATCAAGAATAAAAGCCTTGGTGGAAAGGATTTCCTTTAATTACTGACCTTGAACCATGGAACGCATTAGAGAAAGAGAGAAAGGCTTCTATGTCTAAAATGCTGCACAGCTGTCATTTTCTTTAAGATAAATTAATGAGCATTGCTGTTGAGACACCTGGGTTATAGTTCCTGCTCGGGACCAACTAGCTGAGTGACATTGATCCAAGACCACAAGGGACCCCAATGCCTTCATGTCTAACATGAAGGCTGTGTACTAAATTAGCTCTACAATCTTTAAATTTTTAATGCTTTTAATTATCAACTTCATCTATGCTTTAGCTTTCTCTCTTTTGTCTGCCTTGTGTGCACTGACACCTTTTTTTCTGTGTAAATAGTGAAAGGATAATAAAGCAAACTTAAAATGTTGGCCGCTGATTTAGCCATGGTGAATAGAATTGAGTGGGAAGAATACTGAGACTAGAGGCTACATTTTACTTTGTGTTGCCTGTGGCTTCTGTTGATCAATAGGAATTCTTCTTACAATGTCACATTGTAGCTGTACAATTATTTTACTATTTTAGATATGTTTCCTTCAGTTCATAATTGCCTCTTTGTACTAAACACCAGGTTGGCTGTATAGCACCTGTAAGCTTTGATTTGTTCGCTTGAATTTTTTTTTTTAAACAATGAAACTGTAACCTTAGCAATATTATTGCATATGCAGTCTTCCATTTATCTTAATACTGAACATATTACATTATATTCACACAAATTATTTTATTTGTTCTCCTAACTAGACTAAATCTTAATGATAGTGAAAAGATTGAAATTAAAATAGTCCCTATAGTTTTCAGCTGAATTAAACTCAGGTTTCTATAGTT
>NW_006400204.1:414974-416052 GCF_000299155.1 Elephantulus edwardii | reverse complement strand
AGTTGATTTTTGTGTACGGAGTGAGGTATGGATCTTGCTTGAGTTTTCTACAGATAGTTTTCCAATTTTGCCAGCACCATTTGTTAAAAAGGCTGTCATTTCCCCACTTAACTGATTTCATCTCCTTGTCAAAAATAAAAAGTTGACCATAGGTAGATGGGCTGATTTCTGGCTTCTCTATTCTATTCCATTGATATATGTGTCTGTCACGGTACCAGTACCACTGCAATGCAAAAGCTGGAAACAATGAAGATCAGACAGTAGTCAGAAAGCATGGAATTGTTGATAGAAATAAGGATAAAATAGAATGATTCAATGTGGTACTTTCAATTATTTATTCATTGCATATACCTTTTTTAAAACACAAAAATGGCAATATTATGTATGGACCTACTTGATGGGCTGCATAGGAATCATATTGACTACATGTGTGGAAGGAGTCATTGGAGAAGCTCAATGGCATTAACAAGAATAGACTGTGGTTCAGAACATTAATTACTCATGTGCAAGTTCAAACAAAGGCCAATGAAACATAAAGCAAGCCCATGAAAATCGTAATATGATCTTGAATCTATTCTGATTGGCTTTTAAAATCATCTTAAGAAAAAACTATATATTCACATTTTGTAAATAAACTAGTATAAAAAGAAAACAACCCTAAACTGATTAGTTTCCCTTTAATGTATGATCAAAGAAAAAAATTGAAACTATTTTACACAACTGACACAATATCAATGTCATCAAACATGAAGAGGTGGAAATATCTTACATGTGTAAAAATAACAATCTCAAATAACAACAATTCCAAAAGCAATGAGCTAAAAATAGGTGTAGGTTCTATATATTTATCTTGCCACATGATGTATTTAGGTAGGATCTTTACATTTAATTTTGCGCATTGCTGTAGAATTACTTGTTATCAGCTTATTCCAACATTAAACAAGGAAATGAAATAAAAAAAGAATAAGTTTGAAGCATTAAAAACCAATGATCAAAGACCAGATGAGCTGTGGGATGATACCAAGTATACCATCCATAAAGATAGCAAACAGTTGTTGTTGTTATGTGCCGTCTAGTC
>NW_006400204.1:410922-413679 GCF_000299155.1 Elephantulus edwardii | reverse complement strand
AGAAGTACTATATGAGTCAGAGCGAATGGTAATGAAGGAGGAAATTGAAGCTCTACTGAAGACATTGACAAGAAATAAGGCCCAGGACCTTGAATACAAATGAATTTGTTTCCATTACTAAGTGCAGTTCTGGATGTGCTTAGCAGTCCATGTTTGGAGTTAGCAGGCAGATATCTGGTGTGTGCAGAGAGTTATTTTTTACTTATCTCACTCAAATCCCAGCCATCTGTTTCACTGCTGTGTTTCATTACCATGACAGCACGTCAGGGCTGCTGGCCTATCATTTCTTCTCATTCTTGAAAAAGGTTCTTCAACAGAATTTGGAAACTATCAAACAACATTATTGCTATCATGTGAAAGCAAAATATCCTGAAGGTCATTCAAAAATGGCTAGAACGCAACATAGATAGGGAAATGCCACAAGAAGCCATGGGACCAGGCATCATTGCTGATGTCAGATGGATTATGGATAAAAGTAATGAATACCAGAAGAATGTAAGTAGAGGCATTTGACTGTGTGGATCATAACAAGTTATGGCTAACATTGAGAAGAATGGAATTTCCAGAACGCTTAATTGTGCTCCTGTGAAACCTATACCCGGACCAAGACATGGTTAAACAATTCAAAGATAGCAATTTTTCTTAGGTATTCCTTATTCATTGTCCAACATTCGTATGCATCAGAAGTGACTAAAACTATTAAGACTATTAGAAGAGATTAGGACTTCATAAATAAGTAATTAATTATATAGGAAGAAAAAAACAAAACAAAACAACAGAGTTCACTCAAGACAGAGACCTAATGTAGGATTTTCTCATCAGGGTAAACTTCCACCTCTAAAAATCCACAAGAACTTTTGTTCATAGAGACTATAAAAATTCAATACTTAGGATATTTCCCTATCAATCATATTTACAACTATAATAAGAATTAAAACAGGAAATCATAATGATAAAATAATTTTTTAAAATAAGCATATTGCTAATATATGTGTTAAACAAAAATGTTGTGTGTCATCACGTCGTTTGTGGCTCATAGAGACCCTATGAAGAACAGTCTTAAACCCTGCTCCATCCTGTGCCAAATTCACTCTCTCTTACACCCCTACTCCATTACTCCAGTCACTGAATCAATTTACCTCATTGAGAGTCTTCCTCTCCGGCACTGTCCCTCCACCCTCCTGAGTATGACGTCCTTTTCCAAGGATTAGTTCCTCCTTGCAACATGTCCAAAGTATGTCAGATAAAGCTTCAGAATCCTTGCCTCCAAGGAGCAGCCTGGTTTAAGCTTATCCAGGATGAACCTGTCTGTTTTCTAAGCAGTCCATGGTATATTCAATACTATTCTCCAACACCACAGTTAAAGGCATCAGGTCTCCTTCTATCATCCCTAGTCATTGTCAGCTCTCTGATGCACAGCAAGTGATTGCAAAGACTATATCAGGTGTACCTTAGTCTCCAGAGTGACATCATTGTTCTTCATTATTTTGACAAGGTGTCTAACAGCAGACTTTCTCACCATAATACATTTTTTAATTTCCTGGCTGCCAGTCCCAAGAGTGTGGAGCCAAGTAAACTAAATCTGTTAACAATGTCAGTCTTTTCACCATGCACCTTTATGCTGCCAATTGGCTCAGTGAAAAACAAAGAAAATCTTTGTTTTCTTGGTATTAAATCTCAATCCATATTGAAGGCTGCAGCCCTTGACCTTCTGCAGCAAGTGCTCAGGTTCTCCTCAATTTCAGCAAGCATGGTTGTGTTATCTGCATAACGCAGATTGTTGATTAATCTTCCTCCAATCCAGATGCCACACTTCTCCTCATACAGCCCATATTTCTGTATAATCTGTTTTTCATATGGGTCAAAAAGGTATGGAGAAAGGACACATCCCTGGCATCCACCCCTCCCAATTTTGAACCATGAAGTATTTCCTTGCTCTGTTCTGACGACTGCCTCCTTGTTCAAGCATAGGTTTCACATTAGAATAATCAAGTGTTCTGGGATTCCCATTCTTCTCAGAGTCAGCTACAGTCTGTTGTTATCCACACAATCAAGTGACTTTGCATAATCAATGAAACACAGATAAACATTTTTCTGGTACTCTCTGCTTTCAGCAAAGATCCATCTAACATTAGCTATGATATCCCTACTGCCACGGCCTCTTCTAAACCCAGCCTGCACTTCTGGTATTTCTCTGTTGATGTGCTGATCCAGTTGTTTTTGGGTAATCTTCAGGAGAATCTTGCTTGCATGTGATATTAATGATAATAGTCAATAATTTCCACACCCTGTTGGGTCATCCTTCTTTGGAATGGGAACAAATATAGATTTCTTCCAGTCAGTTGGCCAAGTGGTAGTTACATTATTAATAGGAAGAATAGAGTGGTGAAGTGTGACATACTTTCATACTTAGCAAATATAAGTAATTTGATTTTCATGTCTGTTGATGCCATTTACTGCAATATTTTATTTTCTTTTAAGTTTATGAGGGAAAATCCGTCCCTGAACACATAATTGTGGCTAACTTTAAGGAGAATGGGAATCCCAGAATACTTGATTCAGTTATGCAAAGCCGATATGTGGATCAGGAGGCAGTCTTCAGAACAGAACAAGGAAACACCACAAGGTTCAATCAAAATCAGAAAAAGTGTGTCAGGGATGCATCCTGTTTCCATACCTTTTCAGTCTATATGCAGAACAGATTATTTGGGAGGCTGGACAAATGAGGAGAAATGTGGCATCAGGATTGGAGGAAGA
>NW_006400204.1:396761-410582 GCF_000299155.1 Elephantulus edwardii | reverse complement strand
ACAAGTAGTCTGTCTTGGAGAAGGTGAAACAAGTCTCTCCTTAGAGAGTAGGATTTTGAAGCTCTGTCTCACTTTGGGCATGTGGCTGTGAGATGCTGCTGGTTCTTGGGAATGCTCGGAAGGATGGAGGGACAGTGCAGGAGAGGAACACTCCAAATGAGATGGATTGATACAGAGACTGGGGCAATGGGGGTAGGTGTTTCAGAATTAGTGAAACTGGCTCAGGACAGGGCAGGCTTCAGAGCTGTTGTACAGAGGGTTGCTATGAGTTGCAGATGATGTGATGGTATATAACACTATCAACATAATATATAATTGGAAGGTAGGTATAATGAATATTCTATAACATTTTCTATACCAAAACAAAGATTTTAAATGCCGAGCAAATTTTTTTTTTTTTTTTTACTAAGCTGAGTAATTTTAAACTTTGTCGTGGGTGGCTCTGGTGACATAGTTGTTAGATGTCCCACCGCTAATTCAAAGTTCACACATCTTTGGTAGTTTTAATTCAGCAAAAGCTATATGGAACAACAATGAACAATTTTCTCTTTGAGATTTAAAGTGTTGGAAACCCAATAAATATCAGATATGAGGGAGTTTTATTGAATATTTTATTTATTTTATTTTTATTTTTTCACTTACGTTGTGTTTCATACAATCATTCCCATATATTGAGGCTTGCAAATCACCATTGATATATGCTCACTATTACCCTGTCTTTTCATATCCCACTGAATCTTTAATTCCTTCTTCCCCTTCCATCCACCCAGCAAAATTTGTGACCCCATTCTTCTCCTATCCCCACCCTTACCACCCCCCATTACCTCTCCTTTCTTCTTTGGATATCCATACACATTTTATTAGTTATTGTTCTATCTTTGCAATAATGGTCTTACATAATATTTGTCATTATGAGCATAAGTTAGTTCATGCAGCTTAATTTCATAACAAAGAGCAAAAAATCTTTCTATGATAGCATCTCAAAGTTTATGAATAATGTGGAATCTAAGATTATAACATATTTTAGATTTTTGCACACTTTTGGTCAATATATGATGAGTGTCTTGGTTTGATTCCCCCTTGTGTTGAGAAAGAATAAAACCAGGTGAGAGACAGCAAAAAGTTGGTATTGGTCTGGTTGTGTGCTGCTTGAAAGAATCCCAGTGTAGACCAAACCTTTGTTAAAGAATGTAGTTAATAGGAAAATGGATGAGACAGGATGAAGGGGAAAGAAAAGACATTTTTATTAGAAATAACATCTCAGAGAGTGAAAGACTCTCTCAGTCAGGTTAATCTCCAAAAGTAAAGAAAGACACATTACCAAGCATAGAGTAGCTTAGTACAGCTGGCTAGCTTTGCACTATGAGGCACGTTGGGCTGGCTTCTGGGTAAATGGAATGATGTGGTGGTAGGTTCCACTCCATTTTTCTTGATGTCACTAGTTTCTGGTCCTAGCCGTTTCCCTTGTCCCTGTTCCCTGCTGGTTCCCAATATGAGCCCACTAGTATCTGTCCTAACATTCCCTCAGCCCATCTTATTTCTACCTGAATTTAGCCTGATTCTGACCCTAATATTCCTCACTGGAAGTACTGAGCCCATAATATATTTTAGCTACCACATGCTGGAATTGAGCCCTTTCCTGTCTACAGGGGCTCTGAATCTCTTTGTGACCCTTCTTCTATGGGGTCTTAAATGTTATGGCCATTGTGTTAAGTATGTTGACAGGCATAGTGTTAGGAAGTAGGGTTTAAATAAGATGGTATGTTTGTAGAGCCATTTGCTTAGTGTGGAGCCTAGAAAACACAAACTTCACCAACATATTAAACATGCAGGACTTAAAGAGTAACAGCAGACAAATTAAATTGTTTGTTTTTTTAAAAGGGAGAAAGAGGGCCAATCAAGAAGCTTAACTACAGATCTGAGATTTAAAACGTTAGCATTCAGATACTGCTGAAAGATTTTAGAGGTTTGATCTGCTAGCTTTATAGAGGAACACTAATTAACATAGGAATAACACTATCCTTTTAGAAAGATTTATATTCTTCCCTTTCCAGTAGTTTCAAGATTTAATCTTTGTTTTGCAAAAGGGAAAAGCTCCTGAGTTTAGTTGCTTAACATTACTTTCAGGGAGCAAAACAAGGGTTGAGTCCCTATCTTTTATTTTTATTTTTTCCCCAATACATCATCTATTCTGACTATGAGACATGATGCTCAGAACAAGGAGCTGTCAAAGGTCTTAAGTGAGTGAACCTTATACTAATTAAAAGTAAATGTTTTTTCACCAGCTGGCCCAGTGGACAGAAAGCGGCGCTACCAAGCCAAGGGTGGGTGACTTAATCGGCAGCCCTTGGGCCTGTCTTTCATTGTTTTTGTTCAGACATTCCTCTAGGTCGTATAGCCCTGGTGTATAAGTTGCTGTCCCATGGTCACTTATGGTTGCTGTGAGGCTGAACACTGTGACACTGATGTGTCAAATGTGTTAATGGTTGGCTACCCAATGTGAACAGAGAGTGGGGTGGAGCTCCAAAGAAAACAAGCTTGGAAGGAGGAGTGGCATCCACTTCCATAATAGCTTGCCTCCGGAAACCCTATGAACCTGGAGAGAGGATGAAAGGCACCCAGGCATCGAAGACTCTCCTTCATAGGGTTGCTATGAGTCGCCTGCGACTTGACAGCACTTAACAACAACAACAACATTAACATTAAAATTAATCTTACTGAGATTTCTAGTATGCTATACTGATGGTATAAGTAGAAAATGCTACAGGGATCAGACTTTTTGAGCCTCTTACATCTCCTACCAGAGTGCTTGGTGACTTCCATTAAATTCACTCTGGATCACAGGGTAATCACATACCCAAGACCCAAACTCGATTACATTGAGGGAATAGCTCTATAGGAGGTATTTGCTGTTATATCCAGCTTTCCTTGACTTCCAACAGTAGAAACACTCTGATGTTAGCTGAAAATTTGGTTTCTCTAGTTATTATGCTAGCCCTTTCTGGTTTACTTTAACTGCAGACATATAGTCTCCAAATCATCAATAACTATGGGACTAGGATAAGAGAGAGTACTTCCCTCAGTGAGCAGCAAGATGTGAGGGATCCACAATCAATAACCCTTAACTCCAGCAGTCAGGAAATCAAAAGAAGAATTGCACTGGAAAAATATGATGTCATGGACCTCTCCAGAGTACTGAAGAGCAATGATGTCAGGTGTGCTTGACCCAGGCCATGGTCTTCTCAATTACTTGTTATGCTTCAGAAAGTTGAACAATTACTAAGGGTGACAGAAGAAGAAGAATAAATGCCTTTGAGCTGTGGTGCTGCAGAGGAGTCTTGAACGTACTATAGACTACCAAGAAAACAAATAAGTTTGCCTTGGAGAGGGTGAAACCAAGTCTCTCCTTGGAGGTAAGGATTTTGAAACTCTGCCTCACTTCCTTGGAGAAGGACGTCATGCTCAGAAAAGTGGATGGACAACACAGGAAAGGAAACCCTGGATGAGATGGACTAATACAGTAACTGGGGCAATCGGGGTTGGTATATTGGAATTAGTGAGACTGGCTCAGGACAGGGAAGGGTTCAGAGTTATTGTACAAAGGATCGCCATTTATCACAGGTGACTCAACAATACATAACAACAATAACATACTATGACAGGTTTGGAAGCAGGAGTGGCATCCACAGCCTAAACAACATGCCACTAGGGACTATGAACTTTGATAAATGTCGATAGTTGTAGAGGGGCTTCAGGCCTTTTGTTCATAGTGTTGTTATGAGTTCTCAACTTGAAGGCAATCGACAACAACAACAGCAACAATAGAGTAAGACCTTGGTGAGAGAAAGACCATAACAAGATCATGAGGAGAGAGAGAGAGAGAGAGAGAGAGAGAGAGAGAGAAAAAGAAGAAGAAGAAGAAGAAGAAGAAGAAGAAGAAGAGGAGGAGGAGGAGGAGGAGGAGAAAAGAGAAAAGAGAAAAGAGAAAAGAGAAGAGAAGAGAAGAGAAGAGAGAGAGAAAGAGAGAAATCATGGTGGTGATACCTGATGATGGTGGTGGAGACACTGTGGAATTGATCTGGAGAAAAGGTGGCCAGGTGTAACCAAAGGAGCCCTGAGATAAAGATCACAGTCAAAGGTTTTCCTGTTTTTGCCAGATGAAAGAAAGAAAAGCTGTCTACTGAACTGAAATCGGAAGCTGGACTACTTGAGGAATTGTGCCTTGGGACATCTGGGCTATAGACTGGAGTTGCATTGGGTAATATTTTTTTGTCTCCCCTGCTATCCAACTTACTTCATTAATGAACTCTACTATGAATAAAACAATATGTGAGTCAACAATAGATAAATGAACCTCTTGCTGTGGCACCATAGAGCTGGGCTACGAGCTCTTTATCTGATTTCTGCTCTAGACTGGTAAGAGGTTGTGGTATTCTTTCTCTCTGGCCGTTTCAGAGGGGCATTCACCGCATGTGTCCCCCTCTCCCATGTTCTGCTCCTTTTACAATTGGTGTCAGCAGGTGTGGGATTCCTTTTTCTCAGACTCACAGAAATATGGTTTTGTCTTATGACTATGGGGCTTAGGAAGATGCACAATTTAAATAATTATTACTTATTTCTATAAAATGAGGAGACAACCCCAAAGTTTACTTTTTCTTCTACTAAAATGGAAAGAAAAGTTGAGATGTTGCTTTATGACCTAAGAAAAAAAGGGTAGAGGATGAAGTTGAAAACGTTCATTCCTTGAAAGGTTTATGTGTTAAGATTTTCGGTTTATTTGACTTTTTGCATATTACCATTTCTGGGTGTGTTTTACTGTCGTTGTTGTTGCTATTGTAATGCCAAGGTACAGGGTAAAAATTATTAAGGTTTTTGTTGATTTAAACTAGACTGGATTTGAGAGGTATATTACAGACTGTGAAAAGCATTAGATACTTGATGAATATGGATGTAGCAATGTTAATGAATACTGGATGTTATAATGATGGAACACATTGCAATTTGGAGAATAAAAAAAACACACCTGTAAGCCAGTTGGATATTAATTTGGAGATTCAAAATGGGAAAATATGTCCTAAAATGATGCTTGTATTAAGTAGAAGAATGTGGTGTAGAGTGTAATGCTTAGCCTAAGAAAGGTTAAGCCCTACCCAGCACTCTGAGGAAAATCACATTTGAAAGAAGACAGAAAAAGTAGACAGTGGCAATGGAAAGCCCGTGATTGTGCTTTACTCATGTTGACCACCTGGGTCTGCTTGATTAGAGGAAGGAGGAAGCATCAGAACTCCCTTTCCTGGACTTTAAAGTTAAAGGAGGCTGGCAGGTATGCTCAACTCTTGGTGGCCACTTAGGTCCACTTGATGAGTGGAGGTGGGAGATGTACAGTAGAAAAGAGATAAGCTGATTTTGGACTTGTTCTTTCAGCACTATTAACATAGCATGATGAATGGATAAATTAAGAAGCATTGTTGGTTTATGGAGGAGGGAGTTCTGAACATCCTTGATGTATTGACTTGGCCCATGTGGGGCTAAGGTAGAGTGTGGTTACCAGCCAATCTGAAACACATGAAGAAGAGTGTGGATTCCGGCGTTTGTGTCTAGTGCCTGTTTGTACTGAGCTACAGATGGCTGACAATGTGTTGAAGAAAACCCAACCAGATAAAGGGATGTTTCATTCTGAGAGCTGGTATTGATTCCTGCTACCTGTTGGTTCGTGCTAGACTGAACCTTTGTTTATGGATGCAGAAGCTGAAACTTTCAACAGTAAGGTAAGATTCTTCAGAATACGTGCTAATTTTCTAGGCATACTGGTCTAAAGGCAACATGTAGCTGGTCTATAGACTCTTTTCTGCTTTCTGCTCTCGGGTGGTGAGGGTTGTGCTATTCTCACTCTTTCAAAGAGATACTTATGGCCTTGTGCCCCTATGTCTCATTTTCTGCTCCTTTGAAACTCACCTTTCGGCCTTTTGGGGTGATGTGAGGTGGCAGCCTCTTGAATGCTTTTTTATATCCAAGGCCAGGAGGTTTTCTTTTTCATGGTATCTCCTTGATACCTTTATGTTTCTATTGTTAAAAACTTTGTTTGCCACCAAGAGTTGCTACTGATTGGCTTAGAGTCCTAATGTTGTCTTTTGCAGTTTTCTCTGTATATTTGGAGGAACACAGTTAGCAATATAATAGATACCAATGACAGTAGCAACTTTATGGAGTTGGGGGTTCTGATTTTCATGTTTCTGGATTGCTTCAGTAATTCTATTCTAAATACAGGTGGGCTTTCTTCTCTCCCTGAATTATATTAGTTGCCTTGGCTAAGTTAACAAGTTTAACCTGGGCAAATTTCTCCAGTTAAATATTCATGATCATTAGAGTTCAATTAGCTAGTCTTTAGATTTCTATTAACTGGTCTTCCTGGGTTTTTTGTTTGTTTGGGGTTTTTTTTTGTTGTTGTTGTTGTTGTTTTGTTTTGTTTTTGTTTGGTTGGTTTTGGTTTTGGTTTTTGTGTTTTGTTTTGTTTTTTTAACCTGGATTTTGTGAAGAGATTATAGTATCTTGAGGGAATTAGGCTGCAAGATCTCAATATGTCTCTTACTTCTTAGATAAGATTTTACTGGTCAGGGATATAACGAGAAAGGAATACTCACATATCTTTCCATGATAGTTCCAAGACCTGAGTAATGAATTCAAATTCCTAAATGAATTTATAATAGTCTACTGAGCAGCTTCCGAATTTTCTTCAGCTGTTTCCATGTTTCTTATTGAAAAAAGGGTAACTTTACTCTCACAAGGCGCTTTTCTGGTTTTGCTACTCTCTGTAGCAGTGGAAGATTAAGAAGAGGAACTTAAAGTGGTGTCAGGGCATATCTGGGGGTATGAACATCCCTGAAAATTATTGGTGGGTACAGACGATTATTAATTTACTGGAGGGTCTCCTAGTCAACGTGTCAGGAAGTGTGAGGATGGCACAAGATAGGACAGGGTTCAGATCTGTTGTTCATAGAGTTGCTATCAGTCAAACTCGACCTAAGCAAACCATTGTGAGTGGGGACGGGGCATTGTCAGCTTGTGTCCAATACCACTAGGTGACTGAATTCTCCTTCGTTATACATTTTCCTACACATTCTTTGTTTAATTGAAGATTGTCTCTATGATGCATAAAAGCATGGATGTAAGGCATATTTGACTACTTCTTATTCTTACAGCAAAATAGATCTAGTTGAAGAATGCCATTTGGGGTGTAACTCTTGATTGCTTAGGGCACATTCTGGCTATGCTATGTTGGAGAAGACCATGTTCTTCTAGCAGAGTCTGTCAAAATCGATACTTTTCTAACTTTTGAGAATGTAGATCAGAGACAAATTCACAAGTATGGAGTTTCTCTGTTCCTTACGACTACAGAAAAGGAAAAGACAAGATAGGGCCCACAGTGCAATCATTCCTGCATGAGTGAACAAAACTAGGAGAAGAAAAGTGGTGGTGTCCCCCTTGATATTCCCCAATATTCTGTTAAGGTCAGCCTGCACTGTGGCTCTCACAGGAAGCCCCACCACTCCTTCTACTGGTCATAGTGCAGATGGTCCCTGTTGACTTCCTATTTCTGTGCTGGAGTATCTACAGCTGGTGTTCTCTGAGTCAAACTGCTGTGTTCAGATGTAACCTTTGGCTCTAAGCATCTAAGAGCTTAGTCACACAGGAAAGTTAGTTAGAAATCTCTCTCTTCCCATAGGGCTATACACAAAATTAGTGAGACTTAGGAAGCAAACTCTTATGATTTCTTCTGTAACAGTCAAGAAACCATCCAAAGTATTTAAAAACAATGTCCCTGATTGAATATATTTTACTCCAATTGCCTGCCAATGGTTGAGGAGATTAGATAGCTAGCTAGATAGATAGTTGGAGAAAGGTATTTTAATTCAGAGGTTTATTAACATGTTGCCACACACTTTTTAAATTGACAACCATGCTTAGAAACATATTTGCCGTCATTTGTGGCACCGTTAATGGGTAACTACTTTGATCTTCTGTAATCTTTGGACTAGTTCAGAACTAAACATCAGCCACAATCAAACCTAGCAACTGTTGAGCACTGGGCCAATTTCAAAATCCTTCTACAACCCAGATCTGTGTCAATCAATTTCACTGAGGGTCTTCTCTTTTGCTGATCCTCCCACCTTTCCAAGTATGATATCCCTTCCCAAGGAAAAGCTTCTCCCAGAAACATTCAAAGTATGACAGATGATGTGTCCGCATCCAAGGAACACAGGCACAAAATATGTAAGATGAGACATCACCTTCTTCCCTCCAAGGAACATTCTAGCTGCATTTTCCCAAGACATATCTGTTTGCTCTTTTGGCAGTCCACAGGAAAGGCAATTTCCAGTTTCATTTGGAAAGGAAAGAGGCCTCAAGTAAGCAAAGCTTTTCTGAAAAAGAAAAAAAGAAAACAACAGGAGAGACATCACATTCCATTATTTCAAACCTACTAAACAGCCTAATAACTAAAACAGCATGGTATTGGTGTGTAAAGACAGACATATAGGGCAATGGAATAGAATTAAAAACTCAGAAATACACCCATTCACAAATGGGGAAACAATTTCCTCTTTAATAAATTATAAGGGTGAAACTGGACATCTGCTCTGGAATTCACATCTCACACCATACTAAAAAAATCAACTCAATATGGATTAAGGTCTTTATGGTTAAAATCATCAGAGACAAACAGAAACAAATTTAGAAACCAGCCATCTTGAATGTGTTTTATAACACCTCCTTCATGACCTAACAAGAGGTCGTTATTTTGGACTTGACACACCACCCAACTGGAGGTAACCACCTTGGACCTGTCATATGATACAACAAGAGACAGGTAATCTTACACATGGCCCTTAATGATTACATGACCCGAATGGAGGCTTCCGTCTTCATTACCCACGCATGATCTCTACAAGACTAGCAATAGCCATGTTGAAATTATACCAAATGGGAGACAATGGAAGACAGCCTGTGGATGAATCCCCTGGTTTTAGCAGGCTTATGTTCTGCTTGAAAGAATCCCATTATTCAGCAAGCCTTTGTTAGAGCATGTAGTTGAGAGGAAATAAAATCAAAGAAAAGCCAGTTTTTAAAGAAAAGATACACTATAAAGGGAGATAGTGAGATGCTCTGAGGCAAGTCATTCACTGGAGGTAAAGAGATGGAGAAAGATGCTTGGCCAGGTGCAGCGTGGCTTAATAACCTGGCTGGCTCTGCAGTTTGATGTGCTGTGGGCTTGAGTCTGGGCCAGTGGCATGATGCAGTGGAAAATCATTGGAATGTTGTTACAGGTGGTTCTTATCTGTGTTCTTGACATATCTAGAGCCACTTCTAGCAACTTCACTTAAGTCTTGACTCTCATGGCTCCCAATCTGAGCTTCATCTGGTTGTATCTGTTACCTGCCCTAAAACACTTTCCACTCAGCTTTTCCTTATTGCTGCCTGACTTTGGACTAATTCTGACCCTGACATGTTGTTGTTAAATGTTGTTATGCCGTTGAGTAGTAGGTGACTCATAGCAACCCTAAGAAATGTCATTGTTTCTCCAAGTTCATAGGGTTTCCAGAGGCAAGTCATTTCAGAAGTGGATGCCACTCCTGCTTCCAAGCTTGTTTTAATTGGAGAGCTCCACCAAACACTGTCCACCATGGGTAACCAATATTGTATTTGGCATATCAGGGTCACAATGTTCAGAATCACAGCAACCATGAGTTACCTCTGTACAGCAAATTGACAGAGCAGTGCTATACCACCTAGAAGAATGTTTGACCAAAAACAATTAAAAACAGGCCTGAGAGACACAGATAAAATCACCCATGTTTGGCTTGGTAGCATCACTTTCTGTCCATTAGGCCAACTGAGATCTCTCTATGTCCTCTGGCTTTCTCTGAATATATTTGAACTTATTGTTAGGTGCCATTGACTTACATGCAACTAATAGTGGCTCTGAACCCTGTCCTATCCTGAGCCTATTACCTCAGTCGCTGTGTCAATCCACTTCACCCAAGGTGTTCTTCTCCTGTGCTGTCACTCCATCCTTCCAAGAATAATGTTCTTATCTAAAGACTGGCACAATGTATGTGAGAAAGAGCTTCAAAATATTTGCCTCCAAGGAGCAGCTTGAGTTCAGTTTCTCCAAGTCAGACCTCTTTGCTGTTTTTGCAGTCCATGGTATGTCCAATACTCTTCTCCAGCACTACAAATCAAAGGCATTGATTCTTCTTCCATTATCCTTATTTATCAAATGGATCTCTGATGCATAGTAAGTGATTACATAGATAATGGCCTGGATCAGGTGCATTTTAAGCTCCAAACATATCATTACTCTTTAGTACTCTGGAAAGGTCCCTATCAGCAGATTTTCCTAATGCAATTTATATTTTTATTTCCTGGCTGCTGGTGCCAATAATGTTGATTATAGTACATTATAGCGTATATGGCACAGAAATAAGTGTCACAACAACCTAAGTTATCTTAGCAAACAGCAAACGGATAGACAAGAACTGTACTGCTTGGAAAAATGTTCTCTCCAGACGTAATTAACACCAGGGCCTCAGACCTGTGGTCTGGAGTCCAACCAACTTTTAAATACAAAGTCTCCCACCAGGTTCTGATTGATTAAAAAAGAGGCTTCTAGTCCACAGTTAGTTTATTGTTACTGAAATCAGAAATGGCCAATTGGCTTATACTTGATGGTTAACAAAATAAAAAATACCCAAACAGTTCACACCCATTAAAAAACAAAAAACACAACAACAACAACAACAACAAAAAACAAACAAAAAAACTTACATAGAAATCAGGATTAGAGGTAGTCTCATTAATAATGTGCACTATCGAGATGACACAACCTTGCTTGCTGGAAGAGAGGAGGATTTGAAGCACCAATTGCAAAGTATCAAGGAATGCAGCCTTCAATATGGATTGCATCTAAATGTCAAGAAAACAAAAATTCTTACCAATGGACTGATAGGCAGTGTCACGATGGATGGAATTGTTGTTGTTGTAGTTATGTGCCATAGAGTCACTTTCAACTCATAGCAACCCTATGCACAAGAGCCCTAAACCCTGTTCTATCCTGTGCCAACTTCGCTGTCTCTGACACATCTACTCCCATTACCCCAATCACTGACTTGATCTATCTCAGGGAGGGTCTTCCTCTCCTGCCTTGTCCCTCCACCCTCCCAAACATGATGTCCCTCTCCAAGGAATGGTCCATCTTTGCAACATACCCAAAGTATGTCATACGAAGCTTCAAAATCCTTGCCTCCAAGGAGCAGCCCAGTTTCACCCTTTCCAGGATGACCCTGTTTGTTCTAGCAGTTCATGGTATATTCAACACTCTTCTCTAGCATCACAGCTCAAAGGCATCATTTTTATTTTTTTTTAATCATCTCTACTCAGTATCCAGCTCTCTGACATATAGCACACAATTGGAAAGACTATGGCCCAGACAGGTACACTTACTCTCCAGCCTGACATTGTTGCTCTTCAGTACTCTGGAAAGGTCCCTGACAGCTGACTTCCCCAATACAATTTGTATCTTGATTTCCTGGCTGCTGATACCAAGAGTGTTGACTGTTTAACCAGTTAAACTGAAACTGTTAACAATCTCAATCACTTCATCATCTGTACTGATGCTGCCAATTGGCCCACTGGTGAGAATCTTTGTTTTCTTGATGTTGAGCTTCAATCCATGTTGTAGGCTTTAGTCCTTGACATTCTGCAGCAAGTGCTTCATTTCAGGTCCTCCTCAGATGGATAGGGAGGAGATTAAAATTGTTAGCAGCTTCATCTTGCTTGGATCCACAATTAACTCCCTTGTTACGGGAAATCAGAAAGTAAGGAGAAGGATTGCACTGGAAAATCTGTAGCTAGGGACCTCTTCAAAGTATTGAAGAGCAAAGATGCCAGTGTGAGGACTAAGTTATGCCAGATACAGGCCATACTTATCACTTACTATGCATCTGAGAGCTAGACAATGAATTCGGATGACTGAAGAATTGGCTTTGTACTGTGGTTTTGAAGAACAGCACAGAACATCCCAC
This sequence comes from Elephantulus edwardii, assembly GCF_000299155.1. Classification (NCBI taxonomy): domain Eukaryota; kingdom Metazoa; phylum Chordata; class Mammalia; order Macroscelidea; family Macroscelididae; genus Elephantulus; species Elephantulus edwardii. Next base: position 398,502 of record NW_006400204.1, on the reverse strand, counting down.
GGATGGTCAGTGAACAAGCAGATATGCTCTTTGGAGGCAAGAATGATCAGGTTTCATGTCGTAAACTTCATATCTTGCTAGGAGGTGCTATTCCTTGGAGAAGGACATGATGCTATGAAGGGTAAAGGGTTGGTGAAGAAGAGGAAGACTCTCAACCAGGTGGATTGACAAGGTGACTGCTGAGATGGGCTCTTGTGTGTCAAAAAGCATGAGGATGGCCCATGATAAATAGGGTGCAGATCTTTGGTTTATAGGGTCGCTTCGCTATGAGGTGTCATCAATTTGAGGGCATCTAACAACAATAGCCAATGTTGATGCTGATTTGTAAGACTCTGTCTGCAGTTAAGGTGGCTGGAAATGAGAGCAAGCTAGCTAATGGCTAAAAAGAGTGAACTTTTAGCTAACGTTACAGTTATTGTTTAATAATTTCCATGCTCTGTCAGAACACCCTGTTTTGTTTTGCTTTTTTTCTATTGTATTATTTTTACATGTACTGTCAAATCAGATCTGACTGGTTGGTACAGGAGGAGATTGCCCTCTCCTTCTCCAGCAGAGCATCTGGTGGATTTGAACTGTGTACTACTGGGATTGCAGTGCAGCGTCTTGCCACTAGGCCACCAAAGCTCCCTTTGTGTTGCTTTTTTAAAAGAATTGCCTTAAATATGGATCTCTTCCAGTCAGTTAGCTAGTAATTACTTATAAATTTTCACAAAACTCCACTTTAACTGTTTTACCAGTGTAGTTCACTGAGAAATCTAGATCTTCCAGCTGTTGACCCATTTCATTATATATGATACAAGATCCAAACAAGTCAGGGGCAAATTCTCAGGTTTAGGGAATCATTCAACTCATGATAATGGAGCAAAGTTTTCAGTAATCCTAATTTATTTAATTATTTTTACTTCAGACCTCAAATATTATCATTGAGGAAATTAAGTTGCTTTCTTATCATGAAACACTCACATTATTATTATTATTATTACTATTTATCATCATCATCATTATTAAATAGCTTTCAAGTTCTTGATCCCTTATACATAATTTGGCATTCTTTCATTCAAGAAAAGTGATATTCCTTTAAAAAAACACTTAGCTCGTATTTTAAACAATTGTTCAAGTGTTTTGCTTTTAAATACAACTATGTATGTATATACTTTAGTATGCAACAGAAGTGCTTTAGGTATACTTCCTATATCTTCTGTGTGTGCAGGAGTAGAGGAATAGGAGCTTTAATAAATGAGCAACTTGCCTGATTCATTCCTTCCATCCTCCCTCCCTCCCCCTTGCCTCCCTTCTCTCCTTTCCTTTGCTTCTTCCTATTTTTCTTCCATTCTTCCCCTAGACAAGTTCAACTTGGTGCCTGCCTTTTAATTTGTTACAAAATGTCAGTAATTTTCCCCTCCATGGCTTTTAAACTATCAGTTCAAATGCTAACACAATTAAATAGCAGATAATTGCTATGAAAATAGCTTTGCCCTTGCAGACCCCATATAAGAGTATTAAGAACCAGGAAGACTGTAGAGCTCATGATTTGAAAATTCTCTCTCAAACCATATTCAAACTCTAAAGTGTACTATGCAGCATGCAGGAGCAATGCTTTTGTAAATTATAACCTAACTTGGGTGGGACTAACTCAGTCCCTCAAAGATGAATATTGTGTAAGATCATTTTTGTAGAATGAATATAAGTACCCAAGAGGAGTGGAAAAGGCTGAAAGCAGAGGAATGTGGATGTACCGGGG
>NW_006400204.1:393238-396661 GCF_000299155.1 Elephantulus edwardii | reverse complement strand
AAATAAACTAGCAGTAAATGAAAAATAACATTGATTCTAGAGCCAGATAAAATTTGCATGTAAAGGCCAATAGTGTGTATCAATAGTTGTATAATCTGAAAATTTCTCTCTCTAGGTTAAGATTTCTAATTTATTGAGTGGCCCAGATTCCTAATGTGAACTTCAGATAAAAACAGAAACTATCTAGGATATCTTTAATTTGGCTTCTATAATCATAAATCTGTGATGAAGAAAGCTCTAGTATGGAAATCTTGGGGAACAAATACGGACTTGAAGAGATGCTCAAAATCACTGGCAATAAGAGAGATGCAAATCAAAACTACAATGTGATACATACTTACCCCAGTAGCAGCAGCACAGGTTAGCAGGTCAGCAAGCAATAAATGTTGGAAAGGATGTGGAGAGGTGGGAAAATATGCTCTTAAGGCTATCTCCAAAGTGCTTAAGAGCAATAGCACCAGCTTAAAGACTCAGGTGTGCCTGATCCAAGCGATAATATTTTCTTTTTTTTTTTCCCTTTGCTTCTGAAAGTTGGGCAATGAACAAGGATGACACAAGAATAATTGATGCCTTTGAATTGTGGTCTTGGAGAAAAGTGTACATGGGATATCCCATGGACTGCTAAGAGAACACTTATGTCTGTCTTGGAAGAAGTACAATAGCATACTCCTTAGGGACAAAACCGGTGAAACTTCATCTCACCGACTTTGGGCATATTGTCAAAAGGAGCCAATCCTCAGAAAAAGACACATACTAGGAGAGGTAGGTGGTTTGAAAAGAAAGGAAGACCTTCAAAAAGATAGATTGACATAATGATGACGAGAATGAAATTTAGCATATTAGAATCTTAAGGATGGTGCAGGACAGGTCAAGGTTAAGATCAGTGTGGTTTTGAGTTGTGGTTGACTTCGTAGCACCTAACAAGGGTAACAACTCATAAAAAAAGTCAACAAAAACAAACAAAAATATGATTACTAGGATATTGATATTCAAACTATTTTTGACAAGTTTTACTCAAACTAACGTATCATTTCATAGCTCACACTATCAGGCAACACTTTTTACTGACAATCCTACTATATTGAAATAGTAAAGTGATTTTCCAATTCCACGTTCCAATATTTTTCACTGAAGTTTTAGGATACTGCTTTTTTTTTTTCTTTTTCAGCTGCAGCTCAATAAACTTTTATTTCTTGTTTATTTTTATTTAAAAGAAATTTTTCCCTATCACAAAAATTAGATAAGCATACCATCAACAGCAACAGAGTCCATGTGTCAAGGGGATGATTTCCGAAAGAGGTCCAGGGCCCTCTTCGAGTAAGAACTAGAAAGTTCTGACTCTGAAATACAAGAAAGACACCAATACCAAGAGAGAGCAAGACAAAGAAAGTGAGGTTTATTAGCTGTTCATAACAGACTATGAACGGGTCCGGACAGATTGACCCCACTCTTATCTTACAAAAGGGTTTACATATCCTTTGGGGAGTGGGGTTTAAACAGCTGATGATACATTCCTTCTAGTGGACTTATGGTGACTTCTGGCCATCTCTTTTATCTTGTCCTTGAGTCTGTTATTTTGCCACATTCCTTGTAAGTCTGTTTTTATCGTCATATGGCCACATTCCTTGAGTGACAGTTTCTGTTGTTATATTGCTACTGTCTTCGTCAAGACCAGTTCCGATTGATCTCCTTTGTCAGCATGTCCTTTGCCATTCCCTGTCATGTAGAGTCATGTCAGTGGTAGAATCACTGGGTCTTCCCAATGTGCCAAAGATTATAAAGGCTGGGGGAAGAGGAGAAAAAAAACAAACAAACAAAAAAACAACAAACCACAAACAAAAAACCAACTGAAAACAAAACCATAATTGATGATTACTTTGGGAAAGAGATGTCACATCCTCTTATTGGTAGCTGCATTTCAGCAAAATCAAGTGCAGTCTGACTTGAGTAAAGCCTTCATCCCAGCTCCAGCACGTTAATTGTAACCTGACTGTTAGCAGCAATCAGCACATTGGACTCCCCAGCTAGCAGTGCCCTCCAGAACACAGCACCAACAAATTCATTTGTATCATCTTTTTGGTCTTTGTCTAGAACGCTTTTGACTGTGTCAAACTTAAATGTTAGTAATGGCTTAGAAAGTATTTATAGTACAGGTAGAGAGTTTTTCTCACTTCTACAAGCTACATAATCTCCACAGGAGGCCAGGCCTACAAAGTTTTGTGGTTTGTTGTTTTTTTTTTTCATTGATATAACCCTTGAAGGAACATAGGCAATACAATTTCCCTACATTCCACAGCTTTAACTTGCTGTCTGTTGATGCTGAGACAATTTCCTCAGCACTCAACAAACTTTGCATAGGAGACTGCTTTTCGAAGACCTTTGAATACCATGATTGGCTGTTTAGTGCTGTGAAGATCATAGCAGTGAACACAGTGATCTGCACAGCCAGAGGCTAAATGGTACCTAGTTGAGGGCCTTGATTTGACACAGCACACATTAGCCTTGGCTTTGGTGCTTGCCATTGAGTTGTCTAGGTTGGTAGACCACAACTTCACTTTTACATCATCAGAACCTGAAACCAGGAGTTTAGGCTTCATCAAATTAAAGTCAGCACTCCAACACCTCTTCTCATGCTCTTGATAGACCGTTGGCCTCCCTGTGAATCTATCCCATAGGATGAAAGTGCCTTCATAATCACTGCTACCTAACAAGTTCTTATGGTAACTACTCCAGCTGCTACGGCTGATTTTGGAATTGCAGGTCATTTCATTTTCAGGGTAATGAGTATCCACTGCATCCTGAATGACTCTGCCATATTCGTAGACTTTAATCTCCTTTGTAACCCCAGCAATGGCAAGATAGTCACAATCCCAGTCAAATTCAATCCTAGAGACAATGTGGAACCATTATAGAGATCACTAGCATATGACAATGTGGCCAAAGGTTGTACTGAATTATACCACGTAAAGTTGGACAAATTGCAGTCTGACTATCATCTGAGATAGGAAACATCCTTGTAGAGAAATAGCATTTTTCTAAGTCTTCAAAATGAGAGGTGAGTCACTGATGCTAATTATTATACCAAGGCTGTTTCTTTGCCTGAAAATTGACACTGAAACCTGGAGGTTGGCTGCATTCTGCAGAGTCAATACTACTGCTGAGATGGAACTCTGCCGCCAGACTGGCCAGGAAGAGACCCAGGAAGAGCAATAGTCAGCCACCCACATGGAACTCCAGAGGAGCGAAGACTACCCGCCACTGTGCGACCCCCCTGCAGCCCGCACCTGTGTGACCCCTGACACACAGGGTGCTGCTGCATAAACAACCAGCAGTGCCCAAGCCCCGCCCCCACCTCTTGGTGGTAGTGTCCAAGCCCTGTGCTCCTTAGGTTCCCCCTAGTCCCTTGCTTTCCTCCCCTTCCCC
>NW_006400204.1:389313-392403 GCF_000299155.1 Elephantulus edwardii | reverse complement strand
CAGTGCAACAATGAATGAATGAAAACCCAGAATCTCTGTAAATGTTCATTAAAACTAATAAAATTTAATAATAATAATAATAATTAAAAAAAATACTACTCCTGTGTGCTGGTGAGGGAGCTTCAGATTGAGGTACTGTACCATCTTTATTGACAGGAGAGTATAAACCACTCATTTTTTTCACTCTTTTTCAATATCTTCCTCCAGAACACTTAACTCCTTCTGGAGATGTTCCAGTTGCTCTCTCATATTTCTTCTTGCAAGTGGAGGAATTCCTTAAGGATCTATAGTTGTGCTGCATGTGATTTTCTGCTTCCAGCTGTTTCTTCTTCTGTACTAGCAACTCCAACATGAGGTTGACATTAGCCAAACCAAGGTTATCTTGGTCAGGTCCCAGGAAATAGCAAAATATCTGCCACCTGTGGCCATTGGTGCTTCTCACTGAGTGGTCCAAATGGAACCTCTTTCCCTCACATCTTCACTTCTGTTTGAGAATGAGTTAATTCACTAAAAAATGATGACCAATATCGTGCATAACACAGTTACACTTGGGACATATATTATTGCCCTCCACACTCTGATGAATAGACATGTAGCAAAAGCTGTGACCACATTTTGTCCTGTTAGCATCCTCAATCATGTCAAAGCACATGGGGCAGATGAAGTCCTGCCTTTTGGCCTCATAGGAGTTGATGAGCCCCTTGCAGAGAGGGGTGGGCAGAGGTCGTTTCCTGCTGCTGCTGTTGCTGGCTGGGCTGGAACTGCTTCCACTTACGCTTACGCTGGGCCTGGCAGTGCAGAGTGAGCTGGACATGTCCCTGGGACACCACTACGACGCTGAGAAGGCCATGGAGGAGCCTGATCGGACCTGGTGACTACTGGCAGGGTGCTCAGAGGAGAGTGCCCCGGACCTCGACCTACCGCCATCTCCCCCAGTCTCAGTGCATCAGGATACTAATTATTTTTATTTTTTTAAATTTCTTTTATATTACTTTGCTTGCAAAGTCTGTATACATTGTGTTTCACACTATTCTTCATTATATTGTATATTCCCATTCGTGCTGTTTTATAAAATTAATCACCATTGGACTATGGCCATCATTACTCTGTCTTTTCAGGTCCCCACCAGACCGTTCCCATTTCCTTTATCCCCTGGCATCACTCATCACATTGGCAACTGTGTGATTACACTCCTACCCACCCTGGCCCCTCTGTCCTACCCCATTCCCATCGACGGATCTCCATAGCATGTTTTACTAGTATCCTTCTATTTTTACAATAATCCTCTTAAGTATTTGTCCTTATAAAACTTCGTTGGTTCATTTAGCATAATGTTTTCCAGTCTCTCCAATTTATGTAGTATGTTCTTAAAATTGTGGCACCTAAGAACTACTTAGTTTTCACTTGTGTAAATGTACTATAATTTCTCAGTACATTAAATTTTAGTTGAACATTTGGGCTGTTCTCCTAATTTTGTGATGTTGACTAGCACTGCTATGAATATTGGTGTATGAATCTCTATGTCTCAGTTCTAATTTCCTTATGGTATATTCCTAGTAGTGGAATAGCTAAGTCATACTAGTTTCTAAGTTCAGTTTTTTTGGGAAATGCCAAACTACCTTTTAAGAGTAATTGTACCATTTTACAATCCCACCAACAGTGTATGAGAGTTCCCACCTCTCCACATTGTCTCCAATATTGATTGCTTACTGCTCTGTTGAACATTGCCTCTGCTACTGGTGTTAGATGCTATATCATTGTGGTTTTGATTTGCATCTCTCTTATTGCCAGTGATTCATGTGCTTGTTGGTCATCCTAAAAGCCTGCCTCTATGAAAAATCTTTCTATGTCTTTTGCCCATTTTGTAATTGGGCTATTGGGTTTGTTTTGTTTTGTTTGTTTGGTTTTTGTTTGTTTTTCTTCTGAAGGTCCAGGAATATTCTGTAAATTTTTGTTATGAGACCATTACATGAGATGGCATTGCCAATGTTTTTTCCCCCAGGCAGTGGGTTTTCTTTTCATACTATTAGAAAATTATTTATTCAAGTATTCAGGTCACTATGAGTCATCTACACAGCACTTAAGAACAACGACAACTTCATGAAAGTGTTGAGTTTAATAATTAATTTGCTTCTTTTGTTTGTTTTGTTTATGGATTTGCTTATTGCTATGAACTGTCCCCTGAGGACTACCTTAGCTACATTCCAGAGTTTTATAGATTGGATTTTCATCATCATTTGTTTTGAGTAACTTTTAATTTCTTCTATAACACACTCAATTGTGTTCTAACAGGGTGTTATTTAGCTTCAACATGGAGGGTTTTAAAAATTTTATCTTATTGAGGTTAATTTTTAGTTTTATGGTCTGAGAAGATACTTTGTATTATTTCAGTATTTTTTTAATTTATAAAAGCTTGCTTTATGCCCTGATATGTGATAAATTCTGGAGTATACCATGTTCAGTTGAGAAGAAAATGAATCAAGTTTTAGTTGGGTGCAGTACTCAGAATACATCTACAAGATCAAGTTGGATGAATGTAGAGCTTAGATCTTCTGTGTATAAGTTTCATTTGAGTTGACTTATACTTTGTTGAGAATTGTGTGCTAAAGTTGTAGAACTATCGTGTTGCTGTCTAGTTTTTTCTTCCAATTATATTAAGCATTGTTTTATGCATTTTGCAGGTATGTTTGGGGATTATTTTTACATTTTTTATTATACTAGTTTACTCACAATATTTGAATACATTTTTTCAGACCTGATTCTTCCAACTTCCCTCACTCTCCACCTAACAAATTGAACAACTCCATGATTAATTCCACCCCCACACCTCTTCATCTATTATTTTGTGTGTAAATGCTGACTAAGATAATGTCTTATTGATCTGTTGTTGTTGTTGTTGTTATGTGCCGTCGAGTCTCCTGCGACTCATAGTGACCCTATGTACAACAGCCCTAAACTCCGCTCTGTCCTGTGTCAATCGCACTGTCTCTGACACTCTCATCCCAATTATCCCAGTCACTAAATCAATCACCTCATAGAGGGCCTTTCCTCTCCTGCACCGTCCCTCCACCCTCCCAAGCATGATGTCCC
>NW_006400204.1:385548-389213 GCF_000299155.1 Elephantulus edwardii | reverse complement strand
AAATTTTTGTTATGAGACCATTACATGAGATGGCATTGCCAATGTTTTTTCCCCCAGGCAGTGGGTTTTCTTTTCATACTATTAGAAAATTATTTTGATGCATACAAGGATTTAATCTTTAGAAGTTCCCATTCATTAATTTTATACCCTCTAGATTTTTCATTTCTGGTTGTTTTTGTCAACCTCTTTATACCACAGAGAAGACTGTCTAAGCTTGGTCCAAGTTTGTCTTTTATGAACTTGATGGTTTGGGCTTTTACTCCCAGGTTTCTGATTTACTTGAGTTGTATGTATGTGAGATGTGGGTCCTGTTTCAGTTTTCTGCAGGTAGCAGTCCAGTTCTGCCACAACCATTTGTTGAAGTTGTCATTTACTCTTTTGATAAGTTTAGTTCCTTGACAAATATCACTTCATAAGTGTTGATTGTTGTAGAGGGGCTTTAGGTCTTTTGTTCATAGAGCTGCTATGAGTCATGCTAGACTAGAAGCCAATCAACAACAACAATAATAGATAGGTCCATTTCTGGTTCTCAATTCTATTCAATTGGTTTATATGCCTGTAATTGTACAAGTCCCATGCTGTTTTGGTTACTAGTGTTGTGTAATAGGTTTTGAAGTCAGAGAGTCCTATTCCTCTCCCTTAATTTTTATTTTTCAGTAGTGCTTTGCTTATTCATGGTCTATCCCCCTCCAGATAAACTTGACAATTTCTCTTCCAATAGTCTTGAAAATTTAATGTGGAATTACATTGAATGTGTCTATTCCTTTGATAAGATTTTAATTTTTACTATATTGAATCTTTCTATATATGAACAGGGAATGTTTTTCCATTTAGTTATTTTATTGTTTCTTATAGAAGTAATCTGTAGTTTTCTTTGTATAGATCTTTTTTGTTGCTTTGTAGGTTTATTTCCAAGTATCTCAAGTGTGATTAACTATCAGTAATATCACATGCAAGCAAGATTCTGCCAAAAATTATCCAAAAATAACAGAACCAACATGTCAACAGAGAATGGCAAGACGTGCAGTCTGGGTTTAGAAGAGACTGTGATACTAGGGATATTATAGCTAAGATTAGATGAATCTTGGCTGAAAGCAGAGAGTACCAGAGGAAAGTCTATGTTTCATTGACTATGCAAAGGTGTTTGACTGTGTGGATCACAACAAACTGTGGCTGACCTTGAGAAGAATGGGAATCCCAGAACATTTGATTGTGCTAATGTGAAACCTATATTTAAACCAAGAGGCAGTTACCAAAAGAGAGGAAGGAAACACTACGTAATTCAAAATCAGGAAGGATGTGTGGCAGGGAAGTATCTTATCTTCATACCTTTTCAATACATGTGCAGAACAGGTTATCTGGGAAACTGGGCTGTATGAGGAGGAATGTGGCATCAGGATTGGAGGAAGACTCATCAACAACCTGCAGAAGGGAGATGATACAACCCTGCTTGCTACAATTGAGGAGGACCTGAAGTGCTTGCTGCAAAATGTCAAGGACTGTGGCAATATGGATTAAAGCTCAACATTAATGAAAGATTCTCACCACTGGGCCTACTGGAAGCATTATGACAGATGGTTAAGAGACTGAGATTATTAACAGCTTTAGTTTGCTTGGCTCCATAATCAACACTCTTGGTAGAAGCAGCCAGGAAGCCAAGAGACAAATTGCATTGGGAAAGTTGGTTGTCAGGGACCTCTCTAGAGTACTGAAGAGCAATGATGACAGTCTGGAGACTAAGGTACACCCAACCCAGGCCATAGTCTTCACAATTGCTTGTTATGCATCAGAGAGCTGGACAATTATTAAGGATGATAGAAAGAAAATTGATGCCTTTGAGCTGTGGTGCTGGAGAACACTATTGAATGTATCATGAACTGCCTGAAGAACAAACAGGTTTGTGCTAGAGGGTAACAACCAGACTGCTCCTTGAAGGCAAGAATTCTTAAGCTTCATTTGATCTATCTTGAACATGTTGTAAGTAGGGACCAGTCCTTGGCAAGGGACACCATGCTTGGAAGGGTGGAGGGACAAAGAAAGAGAAGAGGACTATCACTGATGAGATGAGACTATCAATCATGAGATGGACTGATTCAGTGACTGGTGAAATAAGAGTAGGTGTTTCCCAAACAGTAAAGTTGGCACAGGATAGAGTAGGTTTCATGGCTGTTGCACATAGGGTCACTACGAGTTTAAAGCAAGTCAATTGCACCTAACAACAACAACAACAACATTGTAAATGTTTTTGCTTTTTTAGTTTCCTTCTCTGCGTTCTTTTTGTAACTATAAAGGTATCCTACTGACTTTTTAATACTGGTTTTGTATCCTGCCACCTGCTAAATTGGTCCACTAGCTCTAATAGTTTGGTGGGATTTGTTTTGTTTGTTTTTTTAGTCCTTGGGATTTTCTGTGTACACTATCATATCATCTGAAAATAGCAACAGTTTAACCAATTCTTTGCCAATCTGGATGTGTTTTACTTTCTTCTTTTGTTTTATTGGCCTAGCAAGTATTTCCAATACAATATTGAATAAAAGTGGTGACAGTGGACATCCTTGTCTTGTCCCTGTTCACAAGGAGAACACATAATCTTTCTCCACCGAGCATGTTATTGGCTCTTGGCTTTGAATATATACTTTCACGATGTTGAGGATGTTGAATATCTTAATCAGGAAGGGGTGTTGGATTTTTTCAAATGCCTTTTCTGCATCAATTGGTCGGATCATATAGCTCTTATTATTTGTTTTGTAATGTGGTGAATTACATTGCTTGTTTTTCTTATGTTGAACCATATTTGCATGCCTGTTATGAATCTCGTGTGATAATGATATTTTTTTCTTATTTTATTTATTTTCTTTGATGTACTGGCAGATTATCTTGGCTAGGATTTTGTTAAGGATTTTTTTCATCTATGTTCATGAATGATATTGAACTTAAATTTTCTTTTTTGGTGTTATCTTTGCGTGGTTTTGGTATTAGAGTTATACTTGATTCATAGAATATCTTTTGGAGTACTCCTTCTTTTTCTATTTTTTAAAAAATACTTTAAGTAGAATTGGAGATAGATCTCTGAATGTTTGCTACTAGTCAGCTGTGAAGCCATCTTGTCCAAGATTTTTTATTTATCTTTATATGACCTGCTCAGGTTTTTCTTTTGTGAATGTTTAAGTATTCTACATCTGGACAAATACCTTGAAACTAATTTCTTACCCAGATTAACAAGGACAGGTAGAATTATTCTGCTTTTACAGACCTAATTTCCTCTGGTTCTGTTGTAATATTATCTCTACCATTCCTTAATTGAGTTATTTGTGTTTTCTCATTTTATCTTTTGTTAAATCTGCCAGTAGTTTGTCTATTTTATTGACCCTTTTGAAAAACCAGCTCCTGGTTCTGATGATAGTTTCTGTTGTTTTTGTTTTTTTCTCTCATTGATTTCAGCTCTTTTTCTTATAAATTCCTTTCTTCTATAGGCTATAGATCTAGATTGTTGGTTGGTTGGTTGGTGGAGCTTCCCAAAGAAAACAAATGTGGAAGCAGGAGTGGCATCCATTTCCAAAATTGCTTGCCTCTGGAAACTCTATGAACGTGGAGAAACGATAAAAGTTATTCAAGTATTCAGGTCACTATGAGTCATCTACACAGCACTTAAGAACAACGACAAC
>NW_006400204.1:347094-383367 GCF_000299155.1 Elephantulus edwardii | reverse complement strand
TCTTCAACACTTTGGAGAGGTCCCTAACAGCAGACTTTCCTATAGCAATACGTCTTTTGATTTCCTGGCTACTGGTGCTGAGAGTGTTGATTGTGGAGAACACTCTTGGCACCACCAAGCAAATTAAAGCTTTGAACAATCTCAGTCTCTTCACCATCCATCCTGATGCTGAACTCTACATACATTATGATGAAGGAAACAAATATCTTCACAGTAAACAATAGACACTATCATGCTAGATATAGAAACGATTGCAGTTGTCAAGGATTAAATTACACTTGGATATTCATTAACACTGGAAGCTGTTATATTGCTGTCATTCTGTGCAGTCTATTCAAGTACATACAACATATTTTGACCCTATGAGCAACAAACCTGAAACTTGTCTTGTTCTGCCTCATGATTTTGGTCTCCAATATGCTCAAACAACTCTTTTGTGTAAGTAACTTTATCAGTAAATCTTGATGAGGGCTTCCTTTCAGTTTCTAACCATCTGAACCTGTGCTATCCTGTGCCATCTTCTTCATTTCTAATTACACTGGTGACAGCAACAATTAAATAGAAGGGCATCTCACATTGGAAAAAATCTAACATCAAGGAATTTTCACAAGTGTGGTGGCCTATTAAGTTAGAAGTTGCCCTGCCAATCCAAGCACAATCAGTTATAATTCATCAACTCCTCTATATAAGAAAGCTGAACATTCTCTTCTCATGTGATTTACAGTCTCAGAAAACCTGCAAGAGGTTCAGCTTTCAGTTGTCTCTTACTCAAAAGCAAATAAACAACAACAACACAAAGGATAAAGGTGTTAGTTCAAAGACTAAGATGCATCTAACTTAAGGGATAATATTTGCAATTATTTCATATGCATGTGAAAGTTTGGTAATGAATAAAAAAAGATCAAAGAATTAACATCTTTGATTTGTATTGATGGACAATATTGAATATCCCATGAAGTGGCAAATAATAAATTAATCTTTTTTTTTTCAGGAAGTAGAGTCAGTTTGCTTTTTAGAGGCAGACAAGTAGATGAGAGGTCCAGCGAAAGAGAGGAAGAATCTCAACGAGATCAATTAACACAGTGACTGTAACAATGGGTTTATACTTGGGGAAAGCCATGAGGATGGCACAGGCCAGGGAGAGTCTCTAACATGAGAGTTGATAGCCAACAACATCTGAAATACCAAAGTAGCAACCTATTCATCTAATTATTTAAAGACACATTCACTTTCATTAGCTTATCATGGAAATTACTCATAGCTGACTCTCCACTGAGTTTTTCAGAGGCTTTAAATTATGTTGGAGAAGTTTGCCCATCATTCTCCCAAGGAGCTGCTATTGGATGAGAACCGCTTCAGAATTAAAGCCTATAGGTTAATAATTCAACAATCTATGGAACATACCATAAGAATGTCAGCAAAGGTTATAGACAAGAAAACCTTAACAAGGAAATCCACTGTCTAACACAAAGATCTCCTAAATCATAAATTAACAAGAACAAGAACACAAATTAATAATAAAAATCAATACTGAATAAAAATTCATTCATGAGTTTTATCAGTTTTTCAAATATCAAAAAGGAAATTGTAAGAAATAATCTTTCATCAGAATGAAAATTACTTAGTAAAGTTAAGCAACCTGCAAAAGTGGATAAGACTCCATGTGATGTATTGACACAATGTTCATAGCAATGGACTCAAGCATAACGGTTGTCATGACAATAGTAAAGGCAAGGTTCAGATTTGTGGTTCACAGGCTTACCATGAATCATAGTAGGCTTGAGAACACCTAGCAACAATATAGTTACAAACTCCACATTTGAATCTAGTGGTTTTTCATTCCAAAGTCTGTGATTTATTAATAACTATTTTACTCCTCTCAAATAAGAACACCCTGAACCTGGGTTTAGAAGAGGTTGTGGCACTAGGGATATTATAACTAATGTTAGATGGATCTTGGAAGAAAGCAGAGAGCACCAGAGGAATGTCTATCTGTGCTTCATTGACTATGCAAAGGCTATTTTTGACTGTGTGGATCACAACAAGCTGTGGCTGACTCTGAAAAGAATGGGAATCCCAGATCATTTGATTGTGCTGTGTGAAACCTATACTTAGAACTAGAGGCAGTCGTCAGAACAGAGCAGGAAGACACTGCCTCGTTCAAAAGTAGGAAATGAGTCCACCAGGGATGTATTCTGTCTCTAAATCTTTTCAGTCTGTATGCAGAACAGATCACCAGAGACACTGGGCTGTACGAGTAGGAATGTGGCATCAGGACTGGTGGAAGAGTCATCAACAACCTGCGTTATGCAGATGATACAACCCTGCTTGCTGAAACTGAAGAGGAGGACCTGAAGCATCTGATGCAGAAGGTCAAGAACTGCAGCCTTAAATATGGACTGAAGCTCAATATCAAGAAAACAAAGATTCTCACCATTGGGCCAATTGGTAGCATCATTATGGATGGTGAAGAGATTGAGATAGCTAATAGTTTTACTTTGCTTGGCTCCACAGTAAACGTTCTTGATACCAGCAGCCAGGAAATCAAGGGATGAAATGCATTGGGAAAGTCAGCTGTCAGGGACATCTCCAAAATATTGAAGAAAAATGACATCAGGCCAAAGACTAAGATGTACCTGATCCAGGCCATAGTCTTTGCAATTGTGTGCTATGCATCAGAGAGCTGGACAGTGACTAGGGACGATAGAAAGAGAATTGAAGTCTTTCAGCTGAGGTGCTAGAGAAGAGTGTTGTATATACCATAGACTTCTAGGAGAACAAACAGGTCCATCCTGGAGAGAATGAAACCAGGCTGCTCCTTGGAGTCAAGGATTCTGAAGCTTCGTCTGACATACCTTGGGCATGTTGCAAGGAGGGACCATTCCTTGGAGAAGGAATCATGTTTGGTAAAGTGGAGGGACAGCACAAAAGACGAAGACCCTCAGAGAGATATATTGATTCAGTGATTGGGGTAATGAGAGTAGATGTGTCAGAGACAGTGAGGTTGGCACAGGATAGAGCAAGGTTTAGGACTCTTGTACATAGGGTCGCTATGATCACAAGTGACTTGATGGCACATAACAACAGCAACAACTTAATAGCTGCCAAATCCTCTTGGTTTAAAAAAAAAAAGAAAGAAAATATTTTCTAGCCCTTTTAAATATCTCCTATGGAGTTGTGTTGTTGTGTTGTGGTTTTTTTTTTTCCCTTAAATGACATCTCTCAATTTTGTCACAGAGCTATTCTTTCCTTAAAATAAAAATAATAATAATTTAAAAAGAAATAAAATTTAAGGTTCAGATGTTGGGAAGGGTGGAGGGTCAGCAAAGGAGGGGAAGACCCTCAACCAGGTGGATTGACAAGGTGACTGCTGCAGTGGGCTCTTGTGTGTCAGGAAGTATGAGGATGGTGCAGGACAAGACTAGTTTCAGATCTTTTGTTCATAGGGTCGCTATGAGTTATACTCAACTAGTTGACACCTAACAACAATAACAATATGCCTCATCTTACTAGAGGCCTATATAAACTCATGGGGGTTCAATGCCAGCTTACTTTTACAGAACACTCCTTTCTTGAGGCATGGGTCACAGAATCCTGCTGCAACGTCATTGACAGTCTGTAATACATGTCAGTTTCTGTGACTCTTCACCCATGTTACCCAGGGCAGAATGAGCTATTTACTGATGAGTCTCTGTAAGAACATACAGTGAAGGATCAAACCCAAGAGACACAGAGGAGTGATGAAACTGAATGAAGAGGACAATTAATATTGGAAAGAGCAGATCTGTTGTGTGTAATTTGTTGTGATCCACACAGTCAAATCCATTTACATAGTCAATAAAATACAAATAGACGTTCCTCTGGTACTCTCTGCTTTCAGCCAACATCTATCTGAAATCAGCAATGACATGGTCTTTTCTAAATCCAGCTTGTATTTTTAACAGTTCTCTGTCAAGTTCTAGTCATTCTTGGATAATATTCAACAAAATATAACTTGCATGTGATACTATTTATTTTATAATTTTCACGTGTTGGATCATCTTTCTTGGAAATGGGAATAAATATGGATCTCTTCCAGCAATTGGGAAAGTAACTGTCCTCCAGATTTCTTGTCACAACCTGGTAAGCATGTTAAAGGCTATTTTTGTTTGTTGAAATACTTTTATTAATATTCCATTAATTCACAGGGCTTTATTTTATGTGAATGCCTTCAGAGCAGCTTGAAATTTTCCCTTTATTAGCATTAGTTCTTGGTCATATGGTACTTTCTGAATGTATAGTGACTACATAAAGGCATTTTACTATGTGGCTCCTATCTAATCATGGCTAACATTGGGAAGAATGGGAATCACCAAACACTTAATTGAGCTTATACAAAACTGATACCTAGACCAGCTCTTTGTACGATTCATTATAATCATTTAATTTGTCTTCCCTAAGCTGTTCTTTGAAATATTTTATTCAGCTCCTTAACTTCCTGCTTTGTCCGTTTGCTTTGGCTTGTCAGCACCTCAGGATTACATTCAGAGTCTCTTCTAACATCTACCTTAGCTTTTTTTCCCCTCCTCTATCTTTGTAATGATCTTTTGCATTCTTCCTGGGCGATATTCTTGATATCCTCCCACAGCTCATCTGGTCTTCATTCCTTAGTATTTAAGGCTTCAAATATTTTCCTGCGATTTGTTTAGTATATTCAAGTGGCATAGACTCAAGGTCAAATTTTCGTTCCTGTGTATTTGATGAATTGTGCAAAGCCCTGGAGGTGGAAAATCAAAAGGGTCAAACTCGCTCAACATTTCTTAAGCTAAAGAACTGGAGAATAAATTCAAGCCTCAAGTTGTGTAAGGGTGTTATGGGCAGAATATTGAATGATCCAGAAGGAATTATAGAAAGTGGAGGGAGTACATAGAGTAATTATACCAGAAAAAAAGAGCTGACAGAAATATTTAATGCAACAACATATGATTAAGAGGCCATGGTGGTAAAGGAGGAAGTTCAAGCTACTCATTTTTTCGGGGGTGGGGGGGAAGAAAAGACCACGGGACTTGATGGAATAACAATTGATGTATTTCAACATTGCCCTGGATTTACTCACGAGGCTGTTCAAAAAAAATCTGGAGGACCACTATCTGGACAATTGACTGGAAAAGATCCATATTTACTTCCATTCCACAAAAAAAAGTGATTCAACAGAGTGTGAAAATTATGAAACAATATCACATGTAAACAAAATTCTGCTGAAGTTTATCTAAAAGTGGCTGGAACAAGTACATTGACAGAAAATTACTAGAAACACAAGCTGGGTTTAGAAGAGTCCATGACACTAGAGTTATCGTCACCAATGTCAGATGCATCTTGGCTGAAAGCAGAGAGTACGAGAGGAATGTCTATCTGTGTACCATTGACTATGCAAAGGCATTTGACTGTGCCGATCACAACAAACTGTGGCTAACATTGAGAAGAATGAAAATTCCAGAACACTTGAATGTGGTTGTGTGAAATCTATACTTAGAACAGGAAGCAGTCCTCAAAACAGAGCAAGCAAACACAGCCGGTTCAAAAATCAGTAAAGGAGTGCATCAGAGATGTGTCCCATCTCCTTATCTTTTCAAACTATTTATAAAACAGATCATCTGAGACACTGGACTTCATGAGAGGAATGTGGCATCAGAATTGAAGGAAGAGACATGAACAACCTGTGATATGCAGATGACGCAACCTTGCATGCTGAAACTGAGGAGAACCTGAAATATTTGCTGCAGAAGGACAAGGACTATAGTCTTAAGTATGAATTGAAGCTTAACTCAAGAAGACAAAGATTTTTACCACTGGATCAATTGGCAGTATCATGATAGATGGAGAAGAGATTGCAGATGTTAACACTTTCATCTTGCTCAGAAACACAATCAACACTCTTGCAATAAGCAGTAAGGAATTCAAAAGACAAGTTGCATGTGCAAAGTGTGCTGTCAGAGACGGCTCCAAAGTGCAGAAGAGTAATGATATCAGTCTAGAGACTAAGGTGTGTATGATTCAGGCTATGGCCTTACAATTACTACCTATACATCAGAAAGCTGACAATGATTAAGGATAACAGAAAAAGAATCAATGCCTTTGAGTTGTGGTATTGCATGAGAGTACTGAACATAGCATGGATACCAAGAGAACAAACAAGTCTACCCTGGAGAGTGTGAAACTAAGTTTCTTCTTGGAGGGAAGGATTTTGAAGTTCTATCTTTCATATTTTGGGCATGTAGCCAAGAAATACCAGTCCTTGGAGGAGAACATCATGCCTGGAAGGGAAGAGGGAGAGTGCAGGAGACAAAGACCCCAGATGAGATGGATTGACAAAGTAACTGGAGTTATGTGGGTAAGTGTGTTGGAGGCAGTGAGACTGGCTCAGGGTATAGCAGGGGTCAGAGCTTTTGTACATTGGGTTACAATGAGTAACAGATGACTCTAATGAACATAACAGTGACAACAACATACACAGCCCAAGAAGCTGTTGTGCAAACGTAGCAGGGGAGCATTAAATGGTTTAAAATTATGAAAGATGTCTGTCAAGTGTGTATCCTTTCTCCATATGTATTTAATCTGTATTCTGAATAAAACATATGAGAAGCTGTACTCTATGAAGAACACAGCATCAAAATAGGAAGAAGTCTCATCCACAATCTGTGTGAGGTAGATGACACAGCTTGCTGATTGTGAGAACTTGATGTTTTTCCCAAAGAAGATCAAAGACTACAGTCTTAGTTATTAATTCCATCTCAATATCATGGAAACACAAAATTTCACCATTGGACCTATAGGCAACATTGTGATAGAAAAAAAAAATTGAAATTGTCAATGACTTTGTCTTACTTGGATCCACAATCCACAACTTTGGTACCAGAAGTCAGGAGATCAGGAGAAATATTGCATTGGGAAATTCTGCAGTCAGATATTTCTCCCAATTATGAAGAAGCAATGATGTCAATTTAAAGACTAAGACATGCCTGATTCAAGCTAAAATCTTTCAAAACCTTGCTATGTACCCGACAAATGGACACTGAATAAAGATGACAAGAAAAATTGATGTCTTTGAGTGGTGGTGTTGAAGGAGGATTCTGAACATCCCATGGGCTCTTGAAAGAGTAAACAGATATGTCTTGGAGAAAATGCAGTCAGGGTATTCCTTGGAGGCAAAGATGGCAAAGCCTTATCTTACATACTTTGGGCATGTTAAGAGCGGCTATTCCTTGGAGAGGGATATTATGCTTGGAAAGGTGGAGAATCAGTGAAAGAGAGGAAAATCCTCAGTCAGATGGATTGACACAGACTCTAAAGCAACTGGCTCAAGAATGTTAGGAATGATGAGGATGTCACAGTGTAGGATGGTGTTCAGATTTGTTGTTTCTATGACTCTCTATGAGTACTACTCCTCTACTGGACAGCCCCTAGCAACAACTGCCTGAAATAACTTTGCACCGTCCAATGCTTTCTTGTTCAGTGACTGTATTTCTTCCATCTTCTTTTGAGGCTTTCTGGAGCATTCAATATTTGGCCCATAGCATCTCTCAATATTGCAATTTGAATTTAAATTTGCTCCTTGGTTCCTTCAACTTGAGAAAGTCCAAATGAATTCTTCCCTTTTGATTTTCTCCAAATCTTTGCATGTTTTGTTATAAAACTTTGTCTTCACCATCTGCCCTTTGAATTCTTTTCAATTCTTTGTCATTTAGCCTTTGTTTTGGCCTCTCAGCATTTCTAGAGCCAATGTTTTGAGTCTCTTAGGACATTCCTTTTGGTACTTTATTCTTTTTTTTTTTTTTTTGGTACTTCATTCTTTTGTCTTTAAATGACCTTTGCCCTCTTTATTGATAATATCCTCAGTGTCATCCCAACTCATCAGATTTTCATCATTTATGTTCAATGCCTCATACCTTTTTGTGAGATCATGTTTTTATAATTCATTTTTCTAAGATCAGTAGCATATCAGTTTTAAGAAGTGTTGTGTCAATATTGCCCCAAATGCTTGATCTGCTATAGAAGTCCATGATTTCAAGCATCGACAGTTTAGTTCCCCAGTTTCTCTAGGTCTCTTGGGCTCAGAAGTTTTCTAGAGGGTCTCCCAGAGACTCAGACCCATCAGGGAATAACTCATGAAATCATAGGTATGCAAGCTGGTTTTGTAGAAACTGTTGAACAACGAAACAAGATACTGTCGACTGTCAGTCATAGCACAACTGGATGGTGAAGCTGGATGGATGTTGTATCCCAGGTGAACTAGAGTTTCATAAGAAAAGGTGTCTACAACAGTGACACCATGCAATATTTGTCCTTTTATGACTGAGATACTTCACTCAGCAATAATGTCTTCCAGGGTCACCCATTTTGAATAGCATTGCATGAGTTCCTTGTTTTTCAATGCAGAGTAGTACTCCATTGTGTGAATATACCACAGCTTGTTGGGAGACTGAGAAAGATGAGTTCAATAACGCATACTGCATTGAAACGGATAAGGGAGAACTGTTCAAAAGCGATATGTAAGTAGGTATTTTTTTCATGACAGGAGTCCAGAGTGAAGGCTTCTTAGTGGAGTGGAACTGGGGGAGGGTTTGTAAAACAATGAAAGAATTTTTCTTTTACTTTTCCAAGAGGATAGTGTATTAAGAGGGAGGATTGGGAGGGAAGAAAAGTACAAGAGTGAATGAGTGGAAACCCATAGTCTCTGTAAATTTTCACTGAAATTAATAATAATAATAAACAACCAAAAAGAGGAAAAAAGAAAAGGTGTCTAATACTGAAGTCTAGTGAGTTTATATAAACCTCTTGTAGAGTGGAGCTTACAGCCTATCCTAACTCTCTCCTTAGTGCAATAGTTACTTCAGCACAAATTAAACAATTTATTATTGGTTAGGAAAGACTTTGAATGATAAATGACACCCAGAGATGGCTTATAAATCCATGTGGGATAGATTCAAGTTGTAATTTGGTTCTTGTGAATATGTTTTCATTTTCTTCAGTTTTAATTTGTACTTGCACATGAGTAGTTAGTTGTCTCTCATACCATCAGAACATGCCATGGTTTTCACAGTCAATATTGAGCTTCTCCAATGATTCTTCCCACAGATTTAGTTCAGAATGTGATGTTTTATAGAAATCTTCAGTGTTCTCCATTTAGCTTTCGTTTTTGGTGTATATACTTGAATGAATGAGGGGGTAACCATAAAAGGTTTTTGTTTTGGTTTTTGTTTTGTTGTAATTGCAGTGAATTAATTGATTTTACACTCAACTTTCTGACATTAGTCAATATTTATGCAATATAATCATGTTATTTCTACTTCCTTCCTGTGGTTTATATTTATCTTCTCCTTCTATCTTATCTTTGCATACCTTCAAAGCTTTATCCCTGGGAAAATATTGCCTTTTTGTTCTTCTAATACTGGTTGTTCAAAGCAGTGAGTATCTTCTGAGTGTTTCTGTTCATATTGTAGGATTGTCTATTATGTGGTTGCAAATTGTTGTTGTTGCTATGTGCCCTTGAGTCATTTGTGACTCATAGAAACCCTATGTACAACAGCTCTGAAACCTATTCTGTCCTGAGCCAGTCTCACTGACTTCAGAACACCTATCCCTACCACCCCAGTTACTGTATCAATCCATCTCATTCAGGGTTTTTCTGTCCTGCACTGTCCCTCCACCCTTCAAGTATGATGTCCTTCTCCAAGGACCAGTCACATGTGAACTTCTGCACACATGCCCATGTATTTGAGATGGAACATCAAAATCTTCGCCTCCAAGGAGAAACTCAGTTTCACTCTCTTCAAGACAGACCTATTTGTTTTCTTGGTGGTACATGGTATTCAAGACTCCTCTCTAGCACCACAACTCAAAGACATCAATTCTTCTGTCATCCTTAGTTATTGTGCAGCTCTCTGATGCATAGCAAGTAATTGCGAAGACCATGGCCTTGAACAAGCAAACCTTAATGTCTAGACAGACATCGTTGCTTCTCAGTACTCTGGAGAGGTTTCCCAGTACAATTTGACTTCTGATTTCCTGGTAGCAGGTTCTGAGAGTGTTGTTTGTGGACAGCCTCAATCTTTTCTCCATCTATCATGGTGCTGCCAATTGGTCCAGTGGTGAGAATCTTTTATCTTCTTGATGTTAAGCTTCAATCCATACTGGAGACTACAGTCCTGAAACTTCTGCAGCAAAGACTTCACGTCCTCCTCAGTTTCAGCAGCAAATTTTTGTCATCTTCAGAAAGTAAGTTGTTTATCACTCCTCCTCCAATCCTGATGACACATTCTTCCTTATGAAGCCCAGCCTCCCAGATGATCTCTTCCACTTACAGATTGAAGAAATATAGAGATAGAAAGCATTCCTGATGCACTCCTTTCTTGACTTGAACCATACAATATGTTCTTGCTCTGTTCTGAAGACTGTCTCCTGGCCCAAATATAAAGAAAACAAACAAACAAATAAAAACCCACAATCAAATATTCTGGAATTCCTATTCTTTTCAAAAGTTAATCTCAATGTGCTGTGAACCATACAGTCAACGTCTTTGCATAGTTAATGAAACACAGATAGACATTCCTCTGGTACTTTTTGCTTTCTGTGAAGAACCATCTGACATTGGCAAATGATGTCTCTGGTGCCACAACCTCTTCCACACCCAGCATGTATTTCTAGTAGTTCAAGTTGCTTTTTGATAGATGATCTTCAGCATAATGTTTTCTTTGTGTGGTATTAGAGGTATTATTCTATAATTTCTACACTCTGTTGGATCCCCTCTTTTTGGAATGAGAAGAAACATTGATCTCCTCTGGTCAGTTGGCCATGTAGTTGTTCACATCCAGGGCAGCATCTGTTTGGTGAAACATGTCAGTTGGTATTCCATCAATTTCTGGAGCCTTATTTTTTGCCAAGTCCTTCAGAGCAACCTGCACTTCCTTCTTCATCACCATTGCCTCTTGATCATATGTTGTATCTTGAAAATCTTCTGTGTCAGCTAAGTAGTATCACCATAATGTGTCACTTTATGCTGTGCTGTTACATGCCCTAAAGTCAACTATGACTTATAATGACCCTTGACACAATAGCTCTGAACCCTGCTCTATGCTGATTTAAGCTTACTGTCTCTGACACACCTACCCTCATTACCCCAGTTACTGTGTCAATTAATCTCATCTGGTGGCAACTGTTAAGAAGCTGTGCTGCAATTCCAAAGGCACCCTCTTTGAATTTACCAGCTGCTTCATGGGAGAAGAAATGGCAGTCTTCACCCATGTGATTAACTGCCTTTGAAAACCCACTGGAAGGCCATTTATGAGTTGGTGTCGGCTCAGCAGTACATAGCAACAAAAACAACCAACCCTCTTGATGGTAGTTGTTGTTATTGTTGTTAAGTGTCATCGAGTCACAGGCGACTCATAGCGACCCTATGAAGGAGAGTCCTCAACGCTTGGGTGTCTTTCCTCCTATCTCCAGGTTCTGGAGGCAAGCTATTATGGAAGGGGATGCCACTCCTTCTTCCAAGCTTGTTTTAATCGGGGAGCTCCACCCCACTCTCTGTCCGCATTGGGTAGCCAATAGTAGTTAGAAAGATATAAAATGTCCTCCTATGGGTGGAACTAGCTAACATACAGGCAGTTTTGCAATACAAACATGCTGTGAATGTTTATTTTTCCAATATGCAAGTAGTGCACGTACACACACACACACAGTCCAAGGTTGAGTGGTGAGTGGACAGCTTGGCAGATTAGAACAGCTTGTATGGGGGTGGCCTTAGATTTCAAGTCTATGCTGCTCACATTGAGAAAATGACACATAGGAAAAGCAGATTGTGAAATTTAAGCTTAAGGGAAAAGAGCTTTTTTTTTTTTTTCTCTCTCTTCCAAGTAGAATAAAATAAATGATCTAGTTGATGATCTCCTTCTTGGGAAAAATGTTAAAGATTAGCTCCTTGGTATTTTTACTTTAAAAGAGAGAAAAAGTAATGAGGTTAAAGAAATTAATAAAAGTCACACTGAAGAGAAAAGGCCAAAGTTCAGGATTCCAGCACCAAGAATCTTTCCTCTAAGTCTTTCTGCCCTGAGTAAGTCAATAGAAAACAAACACCAATTCTGAAGGAATGTGATATTTCTTAAATTTAGTAGGTAGGGTAAGAGGAAGAAGATTCTTAGTAGTAAAAACGTGAGTATTAATATTTGCTTAGTTTTACATTTATTTATGGTTGTAACATCTCTAGTAATTTTGTGTATTTTGCCTTATCTTGAAGCTTATTTTATTGGGTTGTTGCAGTTACTCTTGTTATGTGCCATTGAATCAAGTGTGACTCACACAGACCCTACGTACAATAGCTTGGAAACCCTTCTCTACCTCAGCCAGTCTCATTGACTCCGACATATCTAATCTCATTGCTTCAGTTACTGTGTCAATCCATCTTATCCAGGGTCCTCCTCTCCCATGTGTGATATCATTCTCCAAGGAATAGTACCTCCTGCTCATGTGCCCAAAATATATGAGATGGAGCTGCAAAATGCTTGCCTCCAAGGAGAAACTTGGTTTGACCCTCTCCAGGACAGACCTATTTGTCCTCCTTGTGGTCCATGGCATGCCCAATACTGTTCTCCAGCACTGGGTAAAATAGTGTAATCTAACAGTCCGTGTCCACCTACAATCTCAGAATATGACCTTACTTGACAATATTGCCTTAGCATACATAATCAACTATGGATCTCCATATAAATTTATCCTGACTTTAGACTGGAACTTATATACTATGACTGGTATCCTTCTTATTAAGAAAAGGAAAGTCATGCAAAGATGGTGGCAGAGATTAGCATTCTTCTTCCCCAAGCCAAGAGCACTTGTGGCCACTGGAATTTGAAAGAGCAAAGAATGATTCATTCCTAGTCTTTAAAGGAAGCATGAATCTGTTGACAGTTTAAATTGATTCACTGGTAGAATTCTTGCCTCCAATTCTGGCAAGCAGGATTCCATTTCCAATTAGTGCACAAGTAATAAGACAGTCATCAAGACTTGTATGTCTGTGGAGGGTTGTTGCTGCAAATGATACTGAATAAGTTTCAGTGGCGCTTCCAGACTTAGAATAATGGCTCAGAATCTATTTCAATAATGAACCATTGAAAGCTCTA
This sequence comes from Elephantulus edwardii, assembly GCF_000299155.1. Classification (NCBI taxonomy): domain Eukaryota; kingdom Metazoa; phylum Chordata; class Mammalia; order Macroscelidea; family Macroscelididae; genus Elephantulus; species Elephantulus edwardii. Next base: position 370,216 of record NW_006400204.1, on the reverse strand, counting down.
TGGATCTTAAAGAAAGGTGGAGTATACAGAGGTGCACGTGAAATACAGACAACCAAAGTAAATACTTTTACGTATAAAATAAGGCAATAATGTACGGGTCACGTTAATTACAGAGTGCATGATACTGGGCAGCTTTCACTTACTGTACATGACATCATCATGAGTTGGGGGAAGATTTGATTGCCATTAACAATAATCCTCTAAAACTGTGAGAGAATAAATTTCTATTATTTCATGTATTGAATCAGTGGTCTTTTGTGCAACAGTCTTGGGAAATCAATGCAACAACCAAATGTGAGGCATAATCTGATTTCACAAAGGCAACAAGTTAATATGAAAAATATTTTTACTTTAACACCACCACCAACAGCATAGAGAGAGATCAGTTGACCTAGTGGACAGAAAGTGATGCTACCAAGTCAAAGGTGGCTGACTTTAATCTGCAGACGGCAGGCCTATTTTTAATTGTTGTCAGTCAAACATTCTTCTAGATCATATAGCCCTGGTCAGTCCACTTGCTGTACAGAGGTAACTAGTGGTTGCTGTGAAGCTGAACTCTGTGACACTGATGTGTCAAATGTGAGAATAGTTACCCATGGTGGACAGTATTTGGTGGAGCTTGAAAGCAGGAGTGGCACCTACTTCTGAATTAGCTTACCTCTGGAAACCCTATGAACCTGGAGAAAGGATGAAAGATATACAAGTGTTCAGGTCTTTCGTTGCCTACAACTCGATAGCACTTAACAACAACAAAAACATCTTTGGCACATCATTTATAATTTAGAATCTTAATCACTTTCACTTTCCCCTGACAGATTCCAACTCATAGTTAATCAGAATTGGAAAAGAATTGTCTAACCATTATTTGAACCACTAATCATTTGACTAATAACCTACTTTGTCAAGGTTCCCACAATTTAATTTTTAATTTTAAAATTATATATTTTTATTAATATTTTTAATTCATTGTGCACATTTTTCTCCCTCCCCCTCCCACTCCTACTTCCTTCCCCACCCCTAGTCCTCTTTGTAATGCATGTCTTGTTTCAGATTATTATCATACGTATAATGCTTAATCATATATTCCATTCAGAGTTCTGCCCCTTATCTATTCCAATGAAGTGCTTATTATCCATTCACTTTTTCCCTTATCTTCCTTCAACAACCTATGTCATATATATTTTATAACAATGATGTTATGCTGCATTTGTCTTTTTGTGACCAAGATGTTTCAGTCATCATAATGTCTTCCAATCTCACCTATGTTGTGTAACTGTTAACGGATTTATTTTTAGATACTGTATAATATTCCATTGTGGGAATACAATTTAGACTTTTGTTATTATCTGCCATCAAAATGACTAGAACTCACAGCAACTCTATGAACAGTGACTCTAAAACTTGCCCTGTCCTGAGCCAACTGTGTGGTCTCTGACATATCTGATACTATAGCCACAGCCACGGTGTCAATCCATATCATCTGGGGTTTTCTTTGTTGGCTTTCTACCCTTCTAAGCATGATATTTCCTCATCCTTCTTGATAACATACCTAATGTGTATGAGATGATAGGTTCCGCTGATGCAAGTATGAACCATAATGAACCTATGGACAACAGGTTTGAACCTTGATTCTGTCCTAAGGCATCTCTACACTTCCTGATACCCTAGAGCCCATTGTGTTAGGGACCTCTGAACTGTTGAGGCATAAAGTTGTTTTGAAGACTAAGATGCCTTTGATTTAGGCCATGGTCTTTCTAATTTTGCTATGCATCTGAGAACTGTAGAGTGAATAAGCATGATAGTAGATGAATTGATGCCTTTGAGTTGTTGTGTTGCAGAAGAGTCCTGAATATCTCATTGACTGCCAAAAGAATAAACAAATATGTCTTAGAGAGGATACAGCCAGAGTTCTCCTTGAAGGAAAAAAAATATTGAAGCTTTATCTCATATATTTTAACCGTGTTGCCTATAGGGGTTATTCCTTGGAGAGAAGAATCATTCTTGGAAATGTGGATGATAAAAGGCTTCTTGCCATGGGAAAGTCTGCTGTTAGGGACCTCACCAAAGTACTGAAGAGCAATGGTGTCTCTCTGGAGACTAATGTGCGTTTTATACAGACCATGATCTTTGCAATCACTTGTTATGCATCAGAGAGTTGGACAATGACTAAGGAGGACAGAAGAAGAATTGATGCCTTTGAGCTGTGGTGCTGGAGGAGAGTATTGAGAGTACCGTGGACTGCTAGAACAACAAACAGATTCATACTGGAAAGAGTTAAACCGGGTGGCTCTTTGGTGGCAAGAATTCTGAGGCTCCATCTAACATACTTTGGACATGTTGTGAGGAGAGACTGGTCCTTTGAGAAGGACATTATGCTTAGGAGGGTGGAGGGACAGCGCAGGATGGGAAGGCCCTCTATGAGGTGGATTGATTCAGTGACTGCAGTATTCGGGATGGGAGTGTCAGAGACAGTGTGACTGGAACAGGACAGAGCAGAGTTTAGGGCTGTTGTACATAGGGTCACTGTGAGTAGCAAGCGACTAGATGGCACATAACAACAGTGTTCCCTTGCTCTGTTTGCACAATAACCTTTTGGTCTAGGTATAGATTTTTGCATTCTTCTCAATGTTAGCCATAACTTGTTATAATCCACATTGCCAAGTGATTTTGCCTAGTCACCAAAGCATAAACAGATATTCTTTCACTGTTCTTACTTTCCTCCAGGATCCATCTGACATCAGCAATGATGTCTTTGGTTCCATAGCTGCTTGTAAATCCTGCTGGAACTACTGGCAGTTCCCTATCTATGTACTGTTCTAGCCATTTTTTCAATGATTGTCAGCAGAATTTTGCTTCTGTGTAAAACTATGTAATACTGTCAAATAGTTTCCACATTCTTTTGGGATAGCATTTCTTGGTTATTCTTTTTGTTATGTGCTGTCAAGTCACCTGTGACCCATAGCAACCCTATGTACAACAGGCCTGCCCTATCCTGAACTAGTCTCACCAAAATACCTTCTCCTATAGCCCCAGTTACTTTATTTATCCATCTCATCCTGGGTCTTCCTCTCCCTCCACCCATGCAAGCATGAAGTCCTTCTCTAAGGTCCTGTTCCTCGTGACCATATGCTCAAAGTATGTGAGACAGAGCTCAAAATCCTAGACTCTAAGGAGAAACTTGGTTTTGCCTTCTCCAAGACAGATCTATTTCTTTTCTTGGCAGTACATTATATGCTCAAGACTCTTCTCCAGCACCACAACTCAAAGGCATAGATTCTACTTCTATCATCTTTAGTCATTATCCAACTCTCTGAAGCATAATAAGTAATTGTGAAGACCTCTCCCCAGGCCTGGATTAGGTTCACCTTAGTCTCTAGAATGATCATGTTGCTTTTCAGTGTTCTGGAGAGATCCCTGAAAACAGATTTTCCAAGTGCAATTTGTCTTTTGATTTCCTAGGTGTTGGTGCCAAGAGTGCTGATTCTGGAGCCAAGCAAGCTGTAATTATTAACAACCTCAATCTCTTCCGTACCATGATCCAAAAAACCTTTTTGTCTTAATGTTAAACTTCAATCCATATTGAAGACTATAGTCCTCTATCTTCTGTAGCAAATGCTTTACGTCTTCTTCAGTTTCAGCAAGCAAGGTTGTATCATCTGCATAACGTAGTTTGTTGATTAGTTACCTCCAATACTGATGCCACATTTCTCCTCATAAAGTCCAGCCTCCCAGATGATCTGTTCTGATCTGTTCTTGATAAGACATGGAAACAGGATTCATCCCGGATGCACTCCTTCCCTGATTTTAAAGCATGCAGTGTTTTTGCTCTGTTCTGAGTACTGCTTCAGGTCCAAGTATAGAGTACTCATAAGCACAATCAAGTGTTCTAGGATTCTCATTTTCCTCAAGGTTAGGCACAATTTGTTATAATCTATACAGTCAAATTGCTTTGTATAGTCAATGAAACACAGATAGACTTTCCTCTGTTACTCTTTGCTTTCTGCCAAGACCTATCTGACATTGGCATAATGTTTCTGGTGCCATGACCTTTTCTAAACCCAGCTTTTATTTCTGGTATTTATTTCTGTCAATGTACTGCTCTAGTCATTTCTGAATAATCTTCAGGAGGATTTTACTTGAACGTGGTACTAGTGACATTGTTCGATAATTTCCACACCCTGTCTGGTCGCCTTTTTTTGGACTGAGTATAAATATTAATCTCTTCCAGCCAATAGGCCAGGTAGTTGACCTCCAGAGGCAGTGGGAACAAATATAGACCTGTTCCAATTCATTTACTAGAGGCAGCTATCTTCCAAATTTCCTGGAATAGACTGGTGAGGACATCTAGCACTGCATCTGTTCATTGAAACAAGTCATATTGTATCCCTTCAATTCCAAAAGCCTTATGTTATGCCAATGCCTTCAGTGCTACTTCATCTTCCTCCTTCATTACCAGTGGCTCCTGTTCATACGGTACTTCTTGAAATTTTTCAGTGTTAGTCAGGTGTTTTGGTGCCATGCCTTTGTGTTTTCCTTCTATCTTCTGTTGATGTTTCCTGGGTCATTCAACATATTGCCCATAGCATCTTTCAATATTATGACTCAAGGCTTAAATTTGTTTTTCAATTCTCTCAGCTTGAGAAAAACAGAGTATTTTTGCTTTTGATCATCTAATTTCAATTCTGCACATTCTATTATGATGCTTTGCTTTGTCTTCTCCAGTGGCCTTTTGAAATCTTCTGTTTAGCTCTTTTATTTCAGCATGCTAACCTTTTGCTGTAGCTTCTCAATGCTCTAGGACAATTTTCTGAGTCTTTTCTGACAATCATTCTGTCTTTTGCTTCCTCTTCTACCTTTTGTTTTCTTAACGGTTGATATCTCTGATATCATCTCACAACTCATCTGGTCTTCAGTCATTGGTGTTCAGTGCTTCCCACCTATCCTTGAGATGGTTTTGAAATTTAGGTGGAATAGATTCAATATCATATATTGATTATTATGTACATGTTTTAATGTTCTAACTTCTCAGTTTGAACTTGCACATTAGTAATTGGTGGTCTGACTCAGTCTGGTTTTGGTCTAGTTTTGTCTGTGGATACTGAGTTTCTCCAATCTCTCATTCTACAGAATGTAGACACTGTGATTTCTACAAGTCCCATCACATGAGATCCATGTTTAAAGTTGGTGGTTGTGCTTTTTGAAAAGGTATTTGCAATGAATAAATCATAAAATTTACAAAGTTTGATCATTCTATTTCCAGCCTCATTTCTGTCACCAAGTCCATATTTTCCAATGACTATTGCTTCATCACAGTTTCCAACTTTTGCATTCCAATCACTAATTTTTTATTAACACAACAACAGATTGTGGTTAACCTTGAGAAGAATTGACATTCCTGAACACTTGGCTACACAAACATGTGAAACTTATACTTGACCAGGAAGCAGTGGTCAGAAGAGAGTAAGGAAATGGTGCATGGTTCAAAACCAGGAAAGCAGTGAATCAAAATGCATCCTGTCTTCATACCTTTTCAATCTATATGTGGAACAGATCTTTCTGGAGGTTAGACTTTTTGAGGAGAAATGTGACATCAGAATTGGAGAAAGACTCATCAACAACCTATATTATGTGGATGGCACAACCTTGCACACAAAAACTGAGGAGGACCTAAAATGTTTGCTACAGAAAGTCAAAGACTACAGTCTTCATTATGGATTGAAGCTCAACATCAAGAAGACAAAGATTCTCACCACTGAGCCAATGGCAGTACCCTGAAAAATGAGAAGAGATTGAGGTTGCGGACAATGTCAGCTTGCTTGGCTCCACAGTCAATACTCTTGTCACTAGCAGTCAAGAAATCAAAAGACTAATTGTTTTGGGGACAGCTGCTGTCAGAGACCTCTCAAAAGAGTTGTTTGATCACAAGGGGAATGTTTTTAGTATCTCTCCACTGAGAATGATTTAACTTGTGTGTGTGTGTGTGTGTGTGTGTGTGTGTGTGTGTATGTATATTTTTTTTTTTACCATGTTGAGGAAATGATCTTTTCCTATTTTCTTGAATATCTTAACCAGGAAGAAGTGGTGGATTTTCTGCTCCTCATTTTTTTACTTTTTTAGTATGATGAATTGATAGTTTTTCTTATGTTGAACTACCTTTAATTGTATGGAAACAAAATAGCATTATTGGTATAAAAATTAGTCATGAGTCTGAGAAAAAAGCCAATATTTTGTATTGGGTAAATATTGCCATCAAGGACCTCTCTAAGTCACTGAGGAACTGCCATGTCAGTTTAAAGTTTAAAGTGTGCCTCATACAAATTAATTACATTAATTTGATTAATTCAATTAATTCCCAAACATCTGAAAACTAAACAATAAGTAAGAAAGAAAGATGAAGAATCAAAAGAGTTATGATACCTTGTCTTTGACAGTGCAATACCTTTCCTATAGAGCCAATGGTAATGAAGGAAGAAGTTCAGATTGCACTGAAGACCTTAGTAAAAAATAAGGCCCCAGAAACTTGCGGGATGTCAACTGATATGCTTCAAGTAGGAGATGGATCCCTAAACACGCTTACCAGTTTTACTAGGAAATTTGGAAGATAGCTTCCTAGGCAACTACAGGAATAGATTGATATTTCTTCCCATTCCCATGAAACGTGTTCTGATAGAACATGGAATTTATTAAATCATTTCATTAACATAATGTGCAATCAATATATTGCGGAAAGTCATGAAAAAATGGATAGATCAGTATATTAACAGAGAATTAAAAAAATTCATACTGGAATTGAAATAGGCTATTTATTGATGATGTGAAGGCATTTGACTGCAGATCATAAAAAAATTATGGCTAACATTGAGAAGAATTGGAATCCTGTAACACTTAATTATGTTTATACAAAACTTATTTTTAGATCAATAACAGTTGTCAAAACAAAGCAAAGGAACAGTGCATGGTGTATAATTGATAAAAGCATATGGGACTCACATCAGGGTTGGGGTGAATCTAAGAAAAGAGGGGATAAATACTGTTATACTGCATTGAAACAGATGAGGGAGAGAACTTTTTAAAAGGAATACAGGATTAGCTATTATTTCCAGACAAAATTACATAAAAAGATATGCATATTAAAGTGGACTGTGGACAAAGGGGGATTGTATAACAATGAAAGATTATATTTTTTTTTCTTCAAAGAGAAAAGTGAACTGGCGGGAGGGGAGGCATGGGCAGGGAGAAAAATGTGCAATAATGAATTAATGGGGAAAAATTAAATGGAAAGAATATGCTGTAAAAATATGTATGTTGCATTAAAATAATTAGTAAAAAAGAAAAACAAATATTAAAAAAGGGGAACAAAAGCATATTCCAGAGTTGTATCCTTTTACTATATATATTCAATCTATATTCTGTGTAAATTTTTCAAGAAGCTGGACTGAATGGGGAAGAGCATGATATCCGGATCAGACAAAGACCCATCAACAACCTGTGTTACGTAGATGACACAGTCTTACCTGTTCAAAGTGAGGAGGCCTTGAGGCTCTTGCTGCAGAAGATCAAAGGCAGAGTTTAATACAGATTACATCTCAAAATTTTAACTCCAGTGTGATAGATCCACCGTGATAGATGGAGAAGTGGTTGACATTACTGGCTTCCTCTAGAAGAGATCCATGAATAGTATCTTTGATATCAGTAGTTAGGAGATCAGTAGATGTAGTGCATTGAGAATGTCTATACTGAGGGATCTCCCCAAATTAGGAGCAATGATGTTGATTTGAAGACTAAGGTACACCTGATTCAAACCTGATATTTTCAGTTATTTGCTATTTATTTAAGAGCTTGGCAATGATTAAGGTTGACAAAAGAATTAGTGCCTTTGAGTTACGGTGTTGGGGAAGAGTACTAAATAGTCCATGGACTACAAAAAAACAAAACAAACAAACAAAACCAAAACAACAACAACAAAACCCAACCAAACAAACAGGTATGTCTTCTTGGCAAAAGTGTAGCCAAAATGTTCTTTGAAGGCAAAGATGATAAAGCTTCATCTCACATTGAGTATGTTATCAGGAGAGGATATTCTTCAGATAACAGACGCCACACTCTGTAAAAAAATGGGTTCAAATATATCAGAAATGATGAGGATCACATAGGATAAGACAGTTCAGATCTATGTTAATAATTTGTTATGAGTTGTAGTCAAGTCATTGGAACCTAACAATATAACAATACTATTTTAATAAGAGTATATTAACAGGTCATTCTTATATGTGTATTAACATTGTTCTTTTACGTACAGCACTGCACTTCTGAACAGATCTTGCTTGAGATGGTCTATTTTATTACAATTGAAACATGATTTTCCTTTGTTTTTCATTCACAGCATAGTGGATCATATGATTAAAGTGGTCAGTATCAGTCCATCTGAGCTAATCACTGCCTACAATGTCACTTATTATGCATTTCATCTCACTTTTGAAAACTTCCAGTTTTTCTAGATTCCTGTTTTGTACATTCCACGTTGAAAACTTTAATAAATGTTTGCATCTGATTCTCATCATGTTGGAGTGTTTTCCAATCTGATGGCTCTATCTTCAGTGTGGTATCTAACAGTGGTCCCCTATTTTTTGTAGTGTTGTAAAGTGTTCTATTTCAGAAGTGCATGATCAATCATGATTCCTAGTACATTTCAATATGGAAGTTTGGTTGAAGCCTACCTACCTTGGGTGACCCTGCATTTGAAACCCTGGTAGCGTAGCTTCTAGCACTGCCAGATTTTTAAAACACACACACACACACACACACACACACACAAAGATGTGCTGCTATCCTGAAGGCATGGAGTTCGAGCTGCTCTATGGGGGAAGGATGGGCAATCTCTTCCCAGGCAAAACCCCTCGTGAGGGTCAGCTTTCGGTCATTTCTGACTCTATGGCACACAACGACTAACAGTAGGTAAATATGTAACTAAAGATTGGAATTTTAATAACCTTCGCATGTACATTTTAGTGACATTAATTTGTGGCTCTCATGCTTTTCTGTTGTCAATGTTTCTATCAGCAGCCCCAGCAGAAGCTCGTATTCACCCAAGTCTTGCCTCCTGCATTTTCTCTCCCTTTCGCCCTTTCTTGATATTTGAGAAGATTTGCCTTTACACATTTTTTACAATGAATGCAAAGCTCCAAACCACTGAGCTTGATATAAATGAAAAGTATATGAACCCAGAGTAAATCCTAAATGGTCTTCATAAGCAAGTATCTACTTTAGCTATAAAAGAGACCTTCCCTTGTGCACTTGTGAAATAACTGATACAATGTTTCATTTTCTAATATGATAACATGACCTTTTATTAAAGAAGGTCTTTTTAATAAAAGGTAAACATATCGAAATAAAATAAACCAAACTCTTTCATTCTAGTAGTAGTCTAGGTTTCTCCCAAAGAGGTTCCATTGAAAACCTTCCTGTTCTGTGGTTGACAGGACCTAGTTGGCTTGGCCTCTGCAAGCAGCCACAGAGGTAATGGCCAGAAGACCCCAAGCCTCCTGGAATACAAAAAAAACCCCAACAATAGGCAGAGTCCCTTAAAAAGGTAAAGCCAGAGTCTCCCACGAAAGCTTCAGGCAGCACTCTTTCAGCACAAGCTTAAAAATTAACCTTGCTCCCTCTTCAATAAAAGTAGAAAATGTAAGAACTGATGTGACATTCTTCTTAGATTCTTTTAACATTATTTTAAATATTTAACCAGGAATGTTCACTTCCCAGCTGAGCAAGTAAAGCAATAGTTTAAGATTGCCTGCCTGCCTGTTTAGATTACTTTAACCTTGTAGTTAATAGACTCATTTATATCTATATGTGATCTTCCGCTACACTGATGTACTAGTATGAAAAATCAATACTAATATCTCACACTGCCTGCAGATGCACCAGTTTAATTTTAAAATATATTTCAGTTTAGAGTCCATTTTTCAGAGTCAATTGAAGAAATCTGATAACTTTAATGAGGTGTGGAAATACAAAATTAAGGATATGAAGACAGTGTTTATCTAGTTTCCTCCAGAACGAAATAATCTAGATAGAGTAAGAACTTATCATATCCAGGAAAAAAAAATGTGCATTTAGATCCACACAAGAGAGAGGTTTTTTTAACTTAAAAATGAAATATCACAGCAAAGATCAATAGTAGGAACAAGATTTGTGTGAAATACAACTATGGAGTCTTAAGATGGATTCAGTAGAGGAAGAAAACCAGTGAAGCTTACATAGTTATGTAGAGGGAGATATCTTTTAAAGAAATGGCCCACATTATAGAGGAGGTGGCTAATGTACTTGTCAGGGGTAAACAAACAAACAAACAAACCAAAGAAAACTGTGAGTCAAGAGAGATGATGAAGATCTTTCCTGGATCCAGTAGTTGCAGGAGTTGTTGTCAAGTCAGCTATGAGTCATAATGTCCCTGTGAACAGCAGATTCAAACCTTGCCCTGTCTCCACCATCTTTATGGTCTCTGCTTTGCTCCAGCCCATTGTAAAAGTCACTGTGTCAGTTCTTCTTGTTGAAGACCTTCCTCACCTTCTCTGACCCTCCATCTCTCCCAGTATAATGTCTCTCACCAAGACTGGATCTTCGTGAGAATATACCCAAAGCAAGTGTGATGAAGGTCCACGATACTTGCTGCTAAGGAGTACTCTGGTTGCATTTCCTTCAAGACAAGTTTTCCTTTCTAAAAATTAATTTATTTGTACATACTTTCCTCCCCGCTCTTCCTACAATTTCCCTTGTAAGATGTAAGACTATTAAGGGTGATACACATGGCTTCTTATCATCTCTTCCTTTCAAAATGTCTGTCCTTTCACTCATTCCAGTGCAGTGTTCAGTACTAGTCATTATTTTACTGTTCTCCGTCTTCTCCACCAATATCCTATTATTATAACAGTGTCTTTTGGGAGTCTATGGTATATTCAACACTCTGCCAATACTGAAATTTTCATCCAAAGTCTTCCTCTTCTGCATTCTTCCTCCACATTTCCAAGCATAATGTCCTTCTGCAAGCCGGTCAGTCCCTCCTGGCTATGTGCCCAGACTACGTAAGATGGAGCTTCAATATCCTACTTTGCAAGGAGAAACGTGGTTCCACAGTCCTCCTCATAAAGCCCTGCTTTCTGCATGATCCCTTCTGTATATAGATTGGTAAGGTATGGAGTCACAGTGTATTCCTGACCCACTTCTTTTCTGATTTTGAACTATACGGTGTTTCCATGCTCTGTTCTGAGAACTGTTTCCTGGTCCAAGAATAGGTTTCACATAAGTACAATCAAGTGTTCTGGGATTCCTACTTCCCTCAAGGTTAGCCACAGTTTCTTGTGATCCACATAGTCAAAAGCCTTTGCATAGTCCATGAAACACAGATAGACATTGCTCTAGTACTCTTTGTTTTTTGCCAAGATCCATCTGAAATTGGCAATAATGTCTCTAGTGCCACGACCTCTTCTTATCCCAGCTTGTATATCTGGTAGTTCTCTGTCAATGTACTGTTCGAGTCATTTCTGCATAATCTTCAGCAGGATTTTGCTAGCATGTGATATTAGTGAGATTGTTCAATAATTTCCACAATCTGTTGGGTCACCTGTTCTGGAATGGGAATAAATACGGATCTCTTCTAGTCAATTGGCCAGGTAGTTGGTATCCAGATTTATTGGCACAACCTGGTGAACACATCCAGGACAACATCTACTTGTTGAAGTATGTCAGCTGGAATTCCATCAATTCCTGGGACATTATTTTTTGCCAAGTCTTCCAGAACAGCCAAAACTTCCTCTTTTATCACCATTGCCTCTTAATCATATATCGTTTCTCGAAATTCTTCTGTGTCAGCTAATTAGTTTTGGTGCAATGACTCTTATACTTCTTTCATCTTCTTTTAATCCTTTCTAAATCTTTCAATATTTTGCCCACAGCATACTTAAGCATTGCAACTAATGGTATGAATTTGTTCTTTAGTTCCTTCAGCTTGTCAAATGCCAAGTGAGTTTGGCCCTTTAAATTTTTAGACTTAAGTTCCTTACACATTTCATTAAAATAATTTGCCTTCTTTTCCTGAGCTGCTGTTTGAATTCTTCTGTTAAGCTCCACCCTCCTAAATAAGAGACAGGCATTAGTGTAAGAAAGCAGCAGCAGTGTGTGTTCTATAATACATCACAGATGTGAGTTGTAGCCTAAGTCATCATATCAAAGGATGGCTAGGGGAGAAAGGTTCTGGACCACACAGGCGCGAGTGCAAGGGATGCTGATGTATCCAGCAAAGAGGAGGAACAATACAAATGAGCCCGGGTGGGGTGGGGGACACTGAATGCATTGGTTATTTCTGTAAAGGAAGTGTTTTTCATATGCTTCTTTCAGTAAAGTGCTTGTCTGTTAGATGTTGTTCTAAAACTAAGAAACCAAGTTCAGACAGACTAGAAAGAAGGATTATCCATCCACATCTGAAATATATCAGGCCTTCGAAAACTCTATGTAGAGTAGAACACTTAAAGTAAACCACAGCATACGTGATAAAATAAATAATCCAGAGGAAAAACTCTCATGACAACTAGAAATCCCATGTGGATGAGCATACAGTGATGTTTCATAAGCAATAGCACACACACACACACACAAACACACACACACACACACCTGTGAACATACAGCAACAGCAGAACTTTCTTTCAATATGCCACCTGGTAGACTCAACCCTTCAAAGTTTTCTTTAATGACCAAAAATATTAACCATTTGCATTGCCCAAGGAGATTTCAAAGCAAGGCTGTGGACCAGGAATATCATTGCAGATATCAGATGGATTCTGACCAAAGGCAAAGAATAATAAAAGAATGTCTATTTGTGTTTTATTGACTATGCAAGAAATATAAGCATGCAGATGAAAACAAGCTATGGCTAACATTGAGAAGAGTGGGAATCCCAGAGTACTTAATTGTACTCATACAAAACCTAAACCTAGACAAAGGAGGCTGTTGTTTGAACACAGCAATGGAACACTACACGTTTTAAAATTAGAAAATGTAGGCATCATGGTTGTATCTTTTCCCCACACCTATTTAATCTGAATGCTAAGCAAATTATTTGTAAATCTGTACTCTATGCATAACATCAGGTTTGGAGAAAGACTCATCAAGGCCTGTCATTATGCATATGATAAAACCTTGATTGCTGAAAGTGAAGAGGTCTTGAGGCACTTGCTACAGAAGTGTAAACACTGCAGCCTTCAATATGGAGGAACGGCATTTCAGTGTCAAGTAAAGAACAATCCTCACCACTGAACAAACAGGCAACATCTGTTTTAGCTTATTTTTTTCTGATTCTCTGTTTTTGTCATTGTTGTAAGATTGGAACCAACTCTTAACTGACAACTCAGAGATCTTGGAGAGGCTGTAAAGTGCACAGGAAACAATTTTGAATCTTTCTTTGGCAGAGTGACTGGTAAATTTGTAACTTCCAGAGATAAGCCACCTTTGAGTTAGCAGAGCAATTACCTATAAACAACATCACTAGAAATCAGTGGCTGAAAGTTTCTCTTTGTAGACTTTGCTTATGTCCTTTTGTGTGACAACATTTGCAATGATTCTTTTTTAAAAAGGTCAAGAGTGAAGAAAAATTTATTATCTATCCTTTTTAGATAATCACAAAAATGAGATGGACTTTCCACTTTGGAAAAGAAGTACGGAGTATGCCTGAGCTGACTCTTGATGCATAGACATGTATGGGGGTGGGGGAGTAAAGATTGTTCTCATTATTGTTAGGAGCTGTTGTCTTGAGTTCTATTCATAGCAACACTGGGATCTGGACCTTACCCTATACTTACCACCTTTGATACACTTGAGCCTACTGTTTTGTTTCTGTGTCAATCCATCTTCCTCTCTTTTACTGACCTTTGACATTTTCAAATATAATAGCCTTTTACAAGAACCACTTCCCTCCTCACCATAGGTTCAAATTATGTGAAGTGAAGCTTTGTCATCTTCATCTCTAAAGAGCACTCAGGTTCTACTGTTCCCATACCATACTTGTTCGTTCTCTTAGTATTTCATGGGATATTGAATATTCTTATACATCACCACAATTCAAAGTCGTTCTTCTGTTATTTTAATTCATTGTCCACCTTTCAGAAACATAGCAAGTAATTAAAATACCTTGGATTCAATTAGGTACAGCTTAATCTTAAAATTAACATTGTTGCTCATTGAGTCTTTGGAGAGGTCCTCAAGAAGAACTTATCCCTATGTAACATGTTTTCTATTAGAAAATGTTAGACATAGTCTGTTAGATACCAGGCCAATGGACAGCATCATAACAGATGGAGAAGAGTTTCATCCTGCTTGGGTCCATAATCAATACTCTTGGTACCAACAGTCAGGAAATAAAAAGATGGGTTGAATTGAGAAAGTCTTCTCTCAGGAGTACCTCCAGAGTTCTAAAAAGCAACGAATTCAGTGTAGAGACTAAGGTGCTCCTGATGCAGTTCATGGTCTTCTCAGTTACTTGCTCTGTAACTGAAAGCTGTATAATGACTTAGGATTACAGAATAAGTGATACTTTTAAATTATGTTTCTGGAGAAGAGTAGTGATCATACCATGCAATGCCAAGAGAACAAGCACCTATGTCCTGGAGAGGGTGAAACCAAGTTGCTCTCTGGAGGCAAGGGTTCTGAAGGTCTGTCTCATACACTTTGCACATGTTGGCAAGAGAAACCAGTCCTTGGAGAAGGACATCACGCTTGAAAGGATAGGAGGGACAACACTGGAAAGGAAAACCCTTGATGAGACAGATTGACACAGTTACTGGAGTAATAGGGGCAAGTATGTCAGAGATGCTGAGATTCCCTCAGAATTGGGCAGAGGTAAGAACTGTTATGCATAGAGTCATATTCAGTCATAGGTGACTTGATGGCACATAATAACAACAACAACAACAACACAGTTAAGTGTCTGCAAGGTTAATTAAACGCAGGTAAACATTTTTCTCAAACTCTTTGCTTCAGCCAAGAACTACTTGATATCAGCAATATCTCCTTTGTATTTCTGGGAATTCAACTGTTTATTTTTAAGTCACTGACAAAGACAAATGTAAGTAACCTGATGAGGCATGGTTTAGTTACTTCAAACTCTCCATTTAATGCTTTTTTCTAACCTTATGTTAACTCTGCTTTTCAACTCAAACTTTACACTTACACTTAAATATTTTATCAGAGATTAAAGACAGGTAGCAGCACTGCAGTTGGCTTTATATAAAGCCAAGTGAAAAGCAGGTATCTTGTTGCATACCATCCCAAAAGTTGCCATTATGGTCAAATGTATTATTGTATACTTATACCGAATCATTTCAACTAAGATATCCCTCACACTCAGTGGCCCAAATCTGGTGTATTTATCTAGTAATTGTCTTTATCTAATGATATTTCAAAGTAAACCCATCCATATTGTTATTATTGCTGTTCTGTGCCATCAAGTCAGAACTGACCCATCGCAGACACTGCAAAGGATTTTCAGAGGCAGTTAATTGCACATGAGGAGACTGTCCATCCTGTGGAGCAGCTGATGAATTTGAATCATGGGCCTTTGGGATTTCAGCATAGTTTCTTACCACTAGGCCACCACAACTGTCTGCCCTTTTGTGATCGATAGAATTTTAATTGGTTGATAGTCAGTGTCAATCCTGCCTTCCTATTCTGTAATAATCTATAATTTCTGCTAAAATCTAAACACCATTAATTACTCAGCTAGTACTTAACATACCAATTGATGTCCTAGTTTACAGTGAGACAGTATTGGAGAAGCCACCACAGTGTAGCAAACTGACAGACAAGTAAGTGGTGGGATTTTATTAGAGTTTTCCTTGATATCAAATTACTATTAGTAAGTCAGCTTAATGCCCATAAAAATGTAGAGATAAATAATTACTAGAGTTTCAGCATATATTATGCTTCTTGTTGTTGTTGTTATGTGCCGTCGAGTCACTTTCGACTCATAGCGACCCTATGTACAACAGCTCTAAACTCTGTTCTGTCCTGTGCCAATCACACTGTCTCCGATACACCCATCCCGATTACCCCAGTCACTGAGTCAATCCACCTCAGAGGGCCTTCCCCTCCTGCGCCTGCCCTCCACCCTCCCAAGCATGATGTCTTCCTTCAAGGACCGGTCTCTCCTTACAACATGACCAAAGTATGTCAGACGGAGTCTCAGAATCCTTGTCTCCAAGGAGCAGCCCGGTTTGACCCTTTCCAGGATGAATCTGTTTGTTTTCTTAGCAGTCCATAGTATCCTCAACACTCTTCTCCAACACCAAAGCTCAAAAGCATCAATTATCCTTCTGTCCTTCCTGGGCATTGTCCAGCTTTCTGACACATAACAAGTGATTGCAAAGACCATGGCCTGTACCAGATGCACCTTAGTCTCCAGAGACACACCGTTGCTCTTGAATACTTTAGAGAGGTCCCTAACAGCAGACTTTTCCATCAAAATATGTATTTTAATTTCCTGGCTGATGGTGCCAAGAGTGTTGATTGTGGAGCCAAGCAGACTAAATCTGTGAACAATCTCAATCTCTTCACCATCCATCATGATGATGCCAATTGGTCATATGGGTAAAATTCTTATTCCATAATTTCAGGAATTGAAGTTTCTGAAAAACATAAAAATACAATACATTTAAGTTCTGTTCAGCAAAAAAAATTACTTCAACTAAATTTAAATAAAATCCATTTCCTTCTCTATCTTTAATAAAAGCTTTTCTGATTCTGCACATGGTAAAACATCACCAATCCTCAGAGGCTTGTTCCAGTATTTGACATCAATGGAAATAACATCATATTCTTATAAAATCACTTATGTTTTAAGTCACACAATTATTTTTTTTAGTATTAGAAGTTGTCTGAGTGAAGAGCACTGAAATGTAGCGAAAACTTCTTTCATCTGACACTTGAACACAAAAATCTTTTTAGAAAAAAAAATTGTCCACAATATTCACCCCATATTTACTGTCAAATAGATTGGCAAATATCCTCTCAGGTTCTGGGATGCAGTCATTTCTCAAAAGCAGAAACAGGTTACTTGACACAATAATTTTCACAGTAGTATACTTTAGAGGCATGGTTGATAGCAAAGCACCCACTGTTCCAGAGTGACCTGAAATATGGAGAGATGTCCAATTGATTCTGTGATGGATTGGGTCAGAAAGTGAATCATGGCAATGTGCCCAGTGAGGGTGAACTTTAACTAACAGGAAATATTGGCCAGCCTGTCTACATGGCCCTGTTTCAGGAAAATGGATGTGCCATCTGCAAGGCTAAGCTGAAATGACAAGCCTTCGGGGCAGAGAATAAAGACTCAATCCATTTGGCAGATAAAGCAGGTCATGGATTGGTTTATTTAGCTTCAGTTTCACATAAACAACACACAAGCACAAGCAATGAACCATGGCTAAATTCAACAGGAAATTCCACTGGAGGTTGTTTCCATGACCAAGCTTCAAATGGTCACCATGCTTCCACTCCATCTCTTTGATGTGTTTGCTTCTGTTCTGACTGCCAGTGGACTTTGGTTGGTTGGATAACACAATCTTTTAAACAATATATGTTTTCTCATCACAGAATAATCTGAACCATCACTGTTCCAAGACTCACTTAATTACTTTTCATATTAGAAGTATAGATTTAAAGATACAAATGATCCTGTTCATATTTTTATTTTTGAAAAATAATTGTAAGTAGAGATGTGCTGTCTAGTGTTTCTTAGCCATGTACATATGCCAATCTTAAAGAGCCCTCCAAAGTTCTTGGCAACTAATCATTCATAGACGGCAATCATGTGTATCTCATTCTCGATTGGTTAGTGTAATTAAATACTATGTTCCAGTTCTGCTTGATTCCTTGTATCTAGTTTACAGAATTTTATGCAGCTCCTTAGAGTATAAAGGATATTTCTTTCCATATTTGGTAAAAGAATATGAACTGCCTTTTACCTTTATTTCTGGTGTGAAAGCATAAATGTCACAACATGGGAGAACATTAAAGTCCAGCATGTTTCCTGTGTACCAGGGTAATAAATTCAATTTAACAATTTACATGTTTGTTCTTTTGGTCATTCAGTGCTCCTCAACACTACAGTTCAAAGGCATCAATTTTTTTCTGTCATCCTTATTCATTGTCCATCTTTCAGATGCATAGCAAGTAATCAGAAAGGCTATGACATGAATCAGAAACACCTTAGTCCTTAAACTGACATCAGTACTCCTCAAGAATTTGGAGAGATTTCTATCTGCAGACTTTACTAATACAATATGTCTCCTTATTTCCTGACTGCTGGTACCAAGGGTGTTAATTGTGGATCCAAGCAAGATGAATCTGTTGACAGCTTCAATCTCCTCTCCATCTATCATGGTGCTGCTTATAGTTCCTGTGGTAAGAATCTTTGTTTTCTTGACAATGCTATGCAATCCATACTGAAGGCTGCATTCCTTGATCTACAAGAACTCCAGAGCAATGAGTTTGAAATGGATTGAATGAATATTTTTTTAAATTAATTTTGAAGTGCTAGGGTCTACAATTGTGAATGTGAATTTGTTTGAAATGGATTTTTCCCCCTTTTGTTGCCTTAACGAAGCCCCACTGGAAAAAATGTGTCCAAAACCAAGTATGTTTTGAGAGGCCTTTTATCGATGTTAAGCACAAGCACAAGAAGAAAAACAGATATAAACTTCTAGTTTCCAGGTGGCATAAAGTCGACTGTGACTCACGGGAACCCTAGGGAGAGTAAACAGAAACCTTGACCTACTGTGTGCTGCCATCATGCTCTATATCATGGCCCTGCCCAGAGTGAGGGCACCGTGTGAATCTATTGCATTAAAGGTCTTAGTTTCTTTTGCTGGCCCTCTCCTGACCAGGCAGGATAACTTCTTTCAAGGATTTCTGCCTTCTGACAACATGCCCTGAAAAGATGGAAATAGATACATTAGAGAATCCAAGGACACCAAGGATTGATTGGTAAGATCAAGATGGGAGGATGAGGAGATTCCTTTATTTAGTTGAAACTACATTTAGACTACTACCTCCACAGCTAGGAGAGAATTTGTTTTGTTCTTTAGAGTGACCAGTGATGGAAGCACTAGGCACCTATAAGATAGATGTTGTCACTGATTTCCACCAGGTCAGAACTGACCCATTGCTGACGCTGCAGGGGGCTTTAGACACAGCAAACACATGACAGGAGATGGATCATCATACACCCACTAAGCAGCTGGTGGATTTGAGCTATATTTTTGGGTTGGCAGGGCAATTCCTTACCTCTGGTGGACTCATGGATAGAAGCTGCACTGCAATGCTGAAGGCATGCAGTTCGAATCCACAAACTGTTTGCCTGAATATGGATGGGAAGTCTCTTCCCACGTGATTAACTGTCTCTGAAAACCCGCCAGGGCGTCAGCTATGGGTCAGTTCTGACTCGATGGTACATAACAACAACGGTGGCAGCAAAGTACCAGTTACATGATTGAAACAGAAATTAAAATATTTGTTTGGAATGAGACTATAAGGACTATTTATGAGAAAAGTGTACATATTTACATGCTTTACTTTTGATCTGGTACAGAAAATACAACAACCCACACTTACGGATATGCAGATAACACAATTGATTCTGCATTGGTGAAGTGAAATTCATTGTTTGTTCTTATTTTCCTCTTAAGGTGTGGTATACACTAATCATAGTGGGTTCTTTACAGTGATACAGGCCCCATATAGTTATGAATAAATGATCTTCCTGATATTTTGGAGTTCTGCTGAAGATCATACTTAGCTGTCATTCTCTGGATTCTCCTGGAGACCCATCTACCCCCAAGGTGCCCCACCTCTGCGTCAGAAGCAAACACACAGACTGTCCTTAGTGGGTTCTGACTTATAGTGACTTTCTACTGACTTCTAAGGCTCTAAATCAGTCTGGAGGAGAGTGCTCTTCTTGCTCCACTGGAGTGACTACTGGATTAGAACTACCAACCTTTGGGTTTGCAACCTGCTATTTTACACTATTAAGAGAACAAACAGGTTTGTCTTAGAGAGGGTGAAACCAGGCTTCACCTTGGAGGCAAGGATTCTGAGGCTTTGTCTGATATACTTTGGATATGTTGCCAAGAGGGACCAGTCCTTAGAGAGGGATGTCATGCTTGGGAGTGTGGAAGGATATCACAGTATATGAAGACCCTGTATGAGATGGATTGATTGCTTAGCTGGGACAATGGGAAAGGTGTGTCAGAGACAATAAATTTGTCAAAAGATAGAACAGGGGTTAGGGCTGTTGTATATAGGGTCACTATGAGTTGCAAGCGACTCACCAACACATAAAAACAAGTTTGCCAGTGGTTTGTCAAATGTGTTGATTCTTTGAAAAAAAAAAAAACAAACAAAAACAGGTCTTGGTCTAATTGATGATTTTGTTTATTTTTCTGTTCTCTATCTCATTGATTTCAGCTCTTGTCCTTTTAATTTCTTTTCTTCTAGAGGCTATAGGAATAGATTGTTTTTCTTTTTCTATTTTATGAAGGAGTTAAGTCATTGATTTTTCTTCTTTCATTTTTGTGTGTGTGCCTATTGTTATGAACGATCCTTGAAGACTGCTTAAACTGTATCACAGAGGTTTTGGTATGTTGTATTTTCATTTAATTTGTTACAAGGAACATTTTTTAAAATTTCAGTCTTGAGAAAAACTGGATAAAGTATGTTTACTGCATTGAAGCCAATGAGGGAGAGAATAGTTTAAAAGTAATATATTTTAGGGCATTATGATTATTATAAGAGTCTGGAATGAGGGTTGCAGAGTGGAGTATACTCGGGATGGGGGTGGTGGTGGGGGTGGCAGTGTGTGTGGGGACTGTGTACCAATGAAGGAATTTTTCTTTTGCTTTTCAAGGAGAGGAGCGAACTGGGGGTGGGGGTGGGGTGAGTGGGGAGAAAAGTACAACAGTGAATGAATGGAAGTCCAAAATCTCTGTAGATGTTCATTGAAATTAATAAAAAAATTAAAAATTTCAGTCTTTGTTTCTTTTATAATCCAGTCATGTTCTAGAAGAGAGTTGTTAAGCATCCATGTGGGTAGTTTGTAAAGCTTTACCTTCCTGGGGTTAATTTCTAGTTTTATGGAACTTTGATCTGAAAAGACACTATAATTTCAGTGATTTTAAATTTGTTGAGGTTTGTTTTGTATCCTAATATGTGATTGATTCTGTAGAATGTACCATGTGCACTTGAGAAGAAAGTGAATTGAATTTATTTGGGTACAGTACCTTGAATACATTCACAAGGTCAATTTTCTGATTGTATACTTTAGGTCTTCTGCATCTTTGTTGAGTTTCTTTTGGGTTGACCAATCTTTTGTTGATAGTTTTGTGTTGAAGTCTCCTAACACTATTGCAGTGCTGTGTATTATTGTCTACAGTTCTGTTAACTACTGTTTTATGTATTTTGCATGACTTTTATGTGGTTTATCAATGTTGACCAAGATTATGTCTTCTTAATCAATTGTGCCTGTAATTAGTATGTAATTGTTGTTGTTGTTATGTGCCATTGAGTCCTTTGCAACTCATAGCGACACTATGTACAAGAGCCCTAAATGCCGTTCTATGCTCTGCCAACCTCGTTGTCTCAAACACATTCATTCCCACCACTCCACTCACAGAATCAATCCATCGTCAACAATCTGAGTTATGCAGATGACGCAACCTGGCTCGCTGAAACTGAGGAGGACTTGAAGTGCTTGCTGCAGAAGGTCAAGGACTGCAGTCTTCAATATGGATTGAAACTCAATATCAAGAAAATTAATATTCTCACCATCAAACCTATGCTATTCTTTTTGATGTCAACTCACATGATTCTAGTATTTTCTTTACATCTCATCTCTAATTTCTCTTCTAGTATGTTTCCTGAGAGGCTCTTGTCTTTCAGCTCATTGATTCTCTGTTGCATCTATTCAGTTCATTTTTTTTTTTTTTTTGTCCTAACAGCGTGTTTGACATTTCTGCCATTTCGGTCTTCATATTCTTTATTGAATTTCCATGCTTTTCTGTTATTTCCTGTACTGTATTGGCTAAATCCTCTCTATCTTGTGATTATTTTTTTAAGTTCTTGTACTTCTTTATCTATAGTCTCAGTTCTTTCTTCCATCTTTTGAACTTTCTTCCATAGCTGTTCAAGTTGCTCTTCATCAATATCTTGCTTCTGGATTGTTTTATTTGGGATATTTGCTTTCCTAATTGTTTCTTCAATCGTCTTCTTATGTAGCATTTCAAATAACTTGACAATGACATATTTTTTCTGGTTCTTTTTATCTGGGGTATTCATTGGGCCTGCTTTTTGAAAAGAAGTGTTATTTTGTTTTTTCACAATGACTGAGGCAGACTGCTGCGTTCTTGACATTATGTGTCTTTTCTTAGTAGATGTTAGGTAGTTGTAGCTGTATAGTGACCAAGAGTATGGCAATGTTTTATGAAGGATCTGTATATTTGTGCTTTCTTCTGGGATGAGGCGCACAGGGCTGAGAGCCCAACAATAGTGATTACCCTAAAGTATCTAAATGTGGAACCAGGAAGTCTTTTGTTCCCTTCCAGAAATGGCATCTCCACCTCACTTGTGGTGCTGGAGCTTTCCCACTCCCTTTTGTTTGCGCTTAAGGGTCCCACATGGTGTAGCTAAACAACAGTCTTCTCCCTAAAGTAGTGTGGATGCTGCACCTCTTCTTCATGTGGCACCGTGTCTCTTCCTGTGTCATCATTTAAAATTCGTAACAATGGAAAAATGTAAGTTGTATTAAAATAATTTTACATTTAAAAAAAATCAGAGAATAAAAAGAATGTTTAGGTTCTTCCAAGGCAGAGGCCAAAGACATTACGGGAAAAAGCATTTGACCCAAAGATTTTATTTCCAAAATATACTTCTAATCTACCAACATGGAAAGAATTCCTCCAGGTTTAGAAAAAGTGATATAGAAAATCTAGGACTTAAAAACAACCTTGGTAGAAAAATCGGGCTTTTATTGTATGACTTGATATGTTGTTGTTATTGTTATATACCGTCGAGTCGTTTC
>NW_006400204.1:331799-346104 GCF_000299155.1 Elephantulus edwardii | reverse complement strand
AGTCAAATGCCTTTGCATAATCAATAACTTGATATACATGAGAATAATTGTGTAAACAAGCTGTATTCTAAATGGAGTTATGGTAATATACTACAATCTGACTCTGTATGAGACAATTGTAAAAATTAGTCTATCAACATGATACACTCAGAGTTTTCTGTGTAGGAAACAGCAACATATTGGAAGAATCATGGTTGAAATAAAGTTAATTTAAAATGAAAATTAATCTGCATTTATCATAACATACATTACCATCACTTTAATATATTTGCTGTCAACCAACAATGCACAAGATATTCACTGACCAGAAAACTGCATAATATAATACTCAGCTTATTTTCCAACTTTTGTGGAAGATTTTTAAATTTCAACTGTGATTAATGTTGCAGAAGTTCCTCTTATCTGAGTCACACCAAAGCAGCTAAAATGCATAGAAAAAATAGCCTAGTATTTAAGAACATATAATCTTGATTTCTCCAATGATTTATTTATGAGCCGTCTTGTGACGTATACAAGATATTCTGATCAAATAGTCTTTATATGCTTGGAAAGAAAAAAACTGTTCAGAAAGCAATAATTAGGTCTTATGAGTAAAATCCCAGGCATAATGAAAGATTTGAATAATAGCCTTTTCCTATAAAGAACTTGTAAATAAAGTTTATATATAACATTGCTTTTGAATAGATTTTAACTCATTCATAGTGATTGTATATGAGAGTAGAATTATTCCATAAAATTTGCATGGTGATCTTTGTGGAATGAAATCATTACGTCTTTTCACTCTTTTCCCTTGAAAAGCAGTTGGTGGTTTCAAACGGAATTTTGAGTTTTCAGCAGAACAGTTAGGCAATATGTCACCAATGCATTTATGTGTATACCTACGGAATGCTATTTTCATTAAGTCCCATTAGGCCAACAATGAACAGCAAATCTGAAGCTTATTCCTGGTACCATATTTCTAGTATGTTTGAGCCCCTTGTTATAGTCACTACATAAGTCCATCTGGTTGAGAGTTTCCCTACTTTTCTCTTACCTTCCACCTTTCCTAGCTTTTCAAAGCGTGGATCTCCTTGACAACATTCCAAAGTAAGTGAGATGAATTTTCACTGTCCTTGCCTCTCTCATCTTTGTTCCATTTCCTCCAACACAGACTTGATTATTGTTTTGGGGGTTCCTAAAATACTCAATACTCTTTTCCACTATGGTGACTTAAACATATTATTTCCTATTTCATCATCACTATTCATTGTACAATTTTCAGAATAATTTTTTACATAATTGAAAATATTATGCCTTGAATCATGTGTATCTTGGCCTTTAAGTTGACATCTTTGCTCTTGAGCACTTTGGAGGGGTCTTTTGCAGCAGATTTTCCCAATCTAAGACTCCTTTTGATTTCTTGATTGCTGGAACCATGGGTGTTGATTGTGGGTCTGAGTAAAATAAAATGCAGTATAATATTGCCTATATGTATTTCCTTAGGTGCCTGGTTTCATTTATTCTCAAGCTAAGCAGAGTTGGGCCTGCTTAGTACTTGGTTAGTGTATATTATTTGCATGTATTCATATCTGTTGCATAAAATAAATATAAAAGAGAAAACTAGAACAATATTTTCATGAAATTATAAGTGCAAAGAGATAGTGTTGATTGTGGGTCTGAGTACCATAAAATTATTAATAACTTCAGTCTTTTCTCCATCTATCATGATACTGCCTATTGGCCTGGCAGTGAGGATTTTTGTTTTCTTGATGTTGAGATGCAATCTGTATTGAAAACTGCAGCCCTTCATCTTATAAAGTATATACTTCAAGTCCTACTGAGTTTTTTCATTATGAAGTTTGTGTCATCCCCATAAAGCTGATTGTTGATGAATCTTCCTCCAATCCTGATGCAACATTGTTCTTTATAAAGTCCAGCATAACAAATTATCAGTTCAATATATAGATTTAAGTGGTATAGAGAAAGGATACATTAGTGACATACTCCTTTCTTGATTTTGAGCCCTACAGTGTTCCCTTGTTCTATTTGGACAACAGTGTCTTGTTCTAGGTGAAGCACAATCAAGAATTCTAGAGTTTCCTTTTATTTCACTGTTAACCATAACTTGTTGTGATCCACAGAATCAAACCCCTTTGTATAGTTCATAAAATACAAATAGACATCTTTGTAGTACTCTCCACAGGTTTGGAAGCAGGTGTGGTGTCTACTTCCTAAAGAGCATGCTTCTGGAAACTCTTTGAACTTTGATAAATGTTGATAATTATAGAAATGCTTCAGGCCTTTTGTTCACAGGGTCTCTATGAGTCGAGCACGGTTTAGGGCTGTTGTACATAGGGTCGCTATGAGTCACAAACAACTCAATGGCACATAACAACAACAACAACATAACATCTTCTAAACCCAGGTTGTATGTCTGATACTTGTCTGTCCCAATAAATGTGCATAAAATTCAGCAAGATTGTTGTTTGAATGTCTTATTTTTGTATGGTATTAATAATATTGTTATGTAAAATGTGAATTTAGAGATATTATTCTATAATTTTCACATTGTGTTGGATCATTTTTTGGGGGGAGTGAGATATAAATATAGACTTCTTCAATTTCATTGGCTAGCTATCTGTCCTGGATATTTCTTGGCACAAACTGTTGATCACGTTCAGGACTGCGTTTGTTTGTTGAAATATGTCACGGAGTAGTCCAAAAATTTTCATGGGGGCCTTAGATTTTGCCAGTTCCTTCAGAGCAGATTGAACTTCTTCCTTTATTCCGTTGGTTCTTGATCATATGATACTTACTAAAATGGTTTTATGTCAGTGATTTTTTTTTAATAGTGTCTCTGTCCTTACATCTGTTGATGCTTCCTGGATCATTTAAATTTTTTTCCATAGCATCTTTTCATAGGAAGGATAGTAGTTGTTGTTGTTGTTGTTAGGTGCTGTCTAGTTGAGTATAACTCAAGCAACCATAGATAAAGCAAACCTGAACCTTTTCTTATCCTCTGCCATACAGAATCTCTGACACACTAGAGTCTATTCCTGCAGTCACTGTGTCAGTCCACCTAATTAGCAGTCTTCCTCTCTTTCACAGTCTCTCCACCTTTCCTAGTATGCGTTCCTCTCCAAGGAGTATCTTCTCCTAGCAACATGCCCAAAATACGTGAGATGAAGCTTTATCATCCTAGCCTCCAAAGAGCACTCTAGATTCACTTCATCTAAGACATGTCTGAATGTTATTTTGGCAGTCTTTGGGATATTCAGTATTTTTTTCTAATATCAAAGTTCAAAGACATCAATTTTTCTTCTGTCATCCATATTCACTACGGAGCTCTCATATGCGTAACAAATGACTAAAAATGCCAGGCTTGAATCAGGTACATCTTAGTACTCAAAACAGATTACTCCTCAGTAATTTGGAGAAACCTTGGTCTATAAATTTCCCAAGTCAATAAATTTATTTATCTCCTAACTGCTGGTTCCAATTTTATTGATTGATTCAACATCCAATTTAGATGAAGTTGTTGATAGTTTCAATCTTTTCAGAAATTGTTGTTAGGTGCAGTTGAGTTGATTACGACTCATAGTGACCCTATGAACAACCAGTGTGAACACTGTCCTATCCCATACCATCATCACCATCTCTGACACACTCAAACCCATTGACACAGTCATAGTGTCAACCCACCTAGTAATGGATCTTCCTTTCTTTCGCTGCCCCTCCACCTTCCCGAGCATGATGTCTCTCTCCAAGGAATAATCTCTCCTAGCAACATGTTTAAAGTATGTGAGACAAAGCTTGAGCATCTTTTTCTCCAAAGAGTACTCTGGCTGTACTTTTTCCAAGACTTATCTATATGCTCTTTTGTCAGTCCGTGGGATCTTCAGCACTCTTCTCTAACACCAGTTCAAAGGCATCAATTCTTGTTATCCATATTCATTGTCCAGTTCTCAAACACATACCAAGTAAGTGAGAAGATCATGGCCTGGATAAGGTTCACCTTAGTTCTCATAGTGAGAACTGAGCTCTCCTTGTCATTGCTCCTCAGTAATTTGGAGAGGGCTTTGACTACAGAATTTTCCAGTAAAACACCTCCAAATATCCTGACTCAATTGTGTTGATTGTGGGTCTAATTAAGATGCAGTTGTTCAAAGTCTCTATTCTTTCTCCAACTATCATGATTTAGTAAAGGATTTGTTGTTGTTTGGTTGTTGTTTTTTTGTTCGTTTGTTTGTTTTGTTTTTCTTGATGTTGAAATGGCACCCATGATAAATGTTGCAGTGTTTAATCTTCCGCAACAAGTGATTGAAATCCTCCTCACCTTCAGCACACAAGGTTGTGTCCTCTGAACAGTGAAGCTTATTGATGAGTCTTCTTCCAATGCTGATGTCACATTTTTATTCATAGAGTTCAGCTTCTAGAAAAAATTGCTCAGCAAATAGAAATAGTTATGGAGAAAATATACAACCCTGGTGCACACAAATCCTGCTTTTAAACCACGTAGAGCTCCCTTGCTCTCTTTCATAACAGCTTCGTGGTTTAGGTATAGGTTTTACATGAGCTCAATCAAGTGTTCTAGGGCTTCTGTTCTCATTATTAGCCACAATTTGTTCACACAGTCACAATCATTTGATAGTTAATAAACACAAATAGACATTCTTCTGGTATTCTTTATTTTCAGCTAGGATCCATTTGACAACAGCAATGGCCTCTTCTAAATCCAGCTTGAATGTCTGGCAGTTCTCTGTCTGGATGTTTTTGAACAATCCTTGTTTATTAATTATGTTAGTAATATTGTTAATGAATTAATAATGACATTGGTAATTTTCACATTCAATTGGATCACCTTTCTTGGGAATGGGAACAAACATTGATTTTTCCAGTCAGTTGGCCAGATAGCTGTCCTCAAAATTTCTTGGCATAGATTGATGAGCATGTCCAAGACTGCATCTGTAATTTAAAACATTTCAGTTGATATCCCATCTATTCCTGAGGCCTTATATTTTCCCCATGCCTTCAGTGCAACTTAAATTTCTTTCTTAATTATTATTGGCTCTTGATAATACCGTTCTTCTTGAAATATTTTAGTGTCAGACTATATTTTCAGGAGTAAATGTCTGTAATATGTTACTAAAGAAGATCTGATTGTGTAAAGCATCAAAAGTTTTCAGGAATTTTTGTTGTTGTTATGTGCCATTGAGTCATCTGTGACTCATGGTGACTCTCTGTACAATACTTGTTAATCCTGCCCTGTCCTGAGCCAATCTCACTCAATCTGACACACCTATCCTCATTATCCCAGTTAATGCATCAGTCTGTCTTATCCAGGTCTCCCTCTCCTGCACTGCCCCTTTACTCTTCCAAGCATGGTGTCCTTCTACAAGGACAAAAAGAAATACTCAAAGTATGTGAGATGGAGCTTCAGAATCCTTGACATCCATGAATACAATGGTTTAAATTAAGTACTGCTTCTAACACAGAAAGCTTCGTTAATGTAGTTCATGGGGAGTTGCACCAGAGTCCAAGCCCATAACTCCCTGGCTGTCTTGGTTTTATCTGTGACTCTGCAGAAGAAAGACGGACAATTCTGCCCTATGTTGTTTAGAACCTCTCACAATGTGCTAGAGGGTCAGATATGAGTCAATTTCAACTTCACGACACAAATGTGTAAGAGTATATGGTGATATTAATTTAAAAAAAAAATGCATGAGTTTTCATTCTAAATTGGCTGATGCCCAAGTAATATGAAGTGTTTACTTCCCTTAGGGATGCTCTCAAAGGTACGGAAATGAGGAAAGAGTGGGGAAAAGAAACAAGAAGCTTCAGAGTGAAGATTTTATGACTTAGCCAACTGTTCATTTATAAATCACAGCAGGAAACTGTCCAAGTGAAGAGAAAGAAAGTTTAGTTTACACTAATGAAGCAGAAGGAAATAAGCTAAAAAAAGGACTGAAATGGAAGACGTTTTTCTCTTCTTTATTTTATTTTATACTGGTTTATTTAAAAAGTTCCACACTGAATTTTCCGCATTTCCTTCACCCTCCCCTCATCAAATTGTGAGACCCGATGATTAATCACCACCTCTACCACAGCCCATCCTCATCCCTCTGCTTCCACCGTCCCCATGTTACTGTTGTTAGGTGCTGTGGAGTCGCCTTCAACTCATATCAACCCTATGTACAAAAGCCCTAAACCCTGTCCTATGCTGTGTCAATCTTATTGTCTCCAAAAACCCCACCTCCATTACCCCAGTCACTGAATCAATCCATCTGATAGAGGGTCTTTCTCTCTTGTGCTGTCCCTTCACCCTCCCAAGCATGACACCACTCTCCAATGACAGGTCCCTCCCTGCAACATGTCCTAAGTATGTCAGACGAAGCTTCAGAATCCTTGCCTCCAAGGAGCAGCCTGGTTTCAGCCTCTCTATGACAAAACTATATGTTCTTCCAGCAGTCCATGGTAAATTCAATATTCTTCTCCAGCAACACAGCTCAAAGGCATCAATTCTTCTATCATCCCTAGTCATTGTCCAGCTCTCTGATGCAGAGCAAATGATTACAAAGACCATGGCCTATATCCAGCACACCTTAGCCTCCAGACTGACATAGTTTCTCTTCAGTATGTTGGAGAGGTTTCTAATATCAGATTTTCCCATCCCAATATGTCTTTTAATTTCCTGGCTTCTCGTGCCAAGAGTGTTGATTATGGAGCCAATCAAACCAAAGCTATTAATACTCTCAATCTCTTCACCATCTACCATGATGCTGGCAATTGGCCCTGTGGTGAGAATCTTTGTTTTCTTGATATTGAGCTTCAATCCATATTGAAGGCTGCAGTCCTTTGCCTTCAGCAGAAAGCACTTCAGGTCCTTCTCAGTTTTAACAGGCAGGGCCCTCATATTCATTTTAAAATAATAGTTCTATACAGTATTTGTCATTATAGAACTAAGTTCACTCAGAATAATGCTCTCTAGTGCCTCCCAAGTTAGGTAGTAATTTACAAAATCATTGCTTCTGCATGCTGCGGAGTATTCCATTGTGTAAATGTACAATAATTTCCCAATCCATCCTGTTGTGGTTGGATATTTGGGCTGTCTCCATGTTCTTGCAATGGTGAATAATGCTGCTATGAACATTGGTGTATATGTCTCCTTTTGTGCCTGAGTTCTCATTTCTTTGGAGTATATTCCAAGCAGTGGAATAGCTGGTCATACGGAATTTCTATGCTCCATTTTTAGAGGAATCTCCAAACTGCCTTCCAGAGGAGTTGTACCATTTTACAATCCATCAATAATGTATGAGTTCCTACCTTGCCACATTCTCTCCAAAATTTATTAATTACTGTCCTATTAAACTTTGCTGGTGCTACCAGAGTAAGATGGTATCTCGTGGTTTTTATTTGTATCTCTCTTGTTAGTGATTTGGGTCATTTCTTCATGTGTCTGTTGGCCATTCGAATACCTTCCTCTGGGAAAATTCTTTCCATGTCTTTTGTCTGTGTTAAAATTGGTCTGTTAGTTTTTTTTTTTATGTGGAGGCCTAAGAGTACCCTGTGAACTTCTTTATGAGACTCTTGTCTGAGATAGTATTGCCAAATGTTTGTTCCTAATCAGTAGTTTTTATTTTTATCCTGTTGAAATTTTTTTTATGCATATAGTAATTTAATCTTTAGGAGGTCTCATTCATCAAATTTATCCTCTTCAGACTGTGCATTTCTGACTGTATTTGTCAGCCTCTTTATATCGTAGACTAGATCTTCTAAGCTTGATCCCAGTTTGTATCTTATGAACTATATGGTTTGGGGCTTTACTCCCAGGTCTCTGATTCAACTTGAGCTGATTTTCGCATACGATGTGAGATTTGGATCCTGTTTCAGTTTTTTGCAGGTAGCAGTCCAATTAAAAAATACGTTTTTAAAATGAGACCAGTTAAGGTTAAAGTCATCAACAGATGTAGAAATTATAAGACAGTATCATTAATATCATAAGCAAGTAAAATTTTGCTGAATTTTGTCCCAACACATCTAGAATAGTATGCTGACAAAGAACTGTCAGAAATGCAAGCTAGATTTCTATAAGGCTATAAGATTAGGACATACTGACATTATGACATTGTAAATGTCAGACTGAAAACAGAGAATACCGGAGTGACGTCTATTGTGTTTTATTAGCTATGCAAAGGATTTGAGCGTGTAGATCACAACAAATTATGGTTGACATTGAAAGGATTTGGAATTTCAGAACATCTGATTCTTCTCATGAGAAAACTATGCCTAGACCAAGAAGCTATTGTCTGAACAGAACAAGGGAACATTGTATGGTTGAAAATCAAGAAAGGAGTGTGTGAGGGATGTATCCTTTTTTCAATACCTTTTCAATCTATATGCAGAACAAATCATTCAGAAGGCTGGACTACATGAAGAAGAATCAGGATTGGAGTAAGATTCATCAACAACTTGTACTATGCAGATGACACAACTTTGCTTGCCAAAACTGAGGAGGATCTGAAGTGTTTGCTGCAGAAGAACAAAGACTACAGGTTTCAATATGGATTACATCTCGTCATCAAGAAAAGAAGTATCCTCACCACCTGGCCAATTAGCAATATTATGATAGATGGAGAAAGAATTGAGGTTGGTAGTGATTTCATTTTCCTTGGATCCATAATCAACACACTTGGCAGTAGCCAGCAAGCCAAAAGATGAGTTGCATTAGGAAAACACACTGTCAAGGATCTCCCTACAATGTTAAAGAGCAGCAATATCAGATTTGTGACTAAAATGTATCTGTACCAGGCCATGATCTTTTCAATTGCTTGCTTTGCATCTGAGAGCTGGACAATGAATATGGATGACAGAAGAAGAATCAATGTCTTTCAGTTGTGGTGCTAGAGAAGAGTATTAGACATACCATGGACTATCAAAGTAACAAATAATCCTGTCCTGGATTAGGTCAAACTAAATTACTCTCTGGAAACAAGGATTTTGAAACTCTGTTTCACATACTTTGGGCATGTCATCAAGAGGAACCTTGGAGTCCTTGGAGAAGGTTGTCATACTTGAGGGTCAATGCACACAAGGAAGATCCTGGATAAGTGAACTGACACCGTGACTGTTGCATTGAGTTAGAGGAGTCAGAGATGGCGAGGTTTCTTCAGGATATAGCAAGGTTGAGAATCATCATTCGTGTCGTCATTATGAGTCATAGTTGGCTCGATGGCACAACAACCACTTTATTCACTGTTATTCAATTCAACTAATTTCCATTCATTTGGAACCGACTCATAGCTGCCCATCTATTGGATTTTCAGAGACTGTAAATCACAAGGGAAGTTCTTGTTCATCTGTATGCATCTGAATTACTGGTGGTCTGAATCATCAGACAGGTGTTGCCTTTTACTTGGAAGTGTAACTATGGACATGGTGTGAGCAAGTAGACTCTAACTTAGTCACCTCATGTACAATGTAACAAAACTCTAGCCAATTCTGTGCCTTCCTCACCACTTCGGCTGTGTTAAAGCCCAATATTAAAATTATTTGGTCAGTCCATCTCAGTAAAAGTCTTCTTAATTTATGCTGGCATGTTACATGTCTAAAATTATAGTATCATGGAGGCTTCATTTTTATAGGAAAAGTTAACACTCAAGCGGAGGAGTATTCATAGAACATGGATGAAAGAAGGAAATATTTTAGTGGTTTGCTTATAATTCTCTCCTAAAACTCTTTTGCAAAAATTGATATTTTACTAATGTAATAATTCATTATTTTGATAGTAAAAATTAAAACGATTATTTTTTATTAATATAACAATCTTACTTGGATCAATACACTCACCACTTGACCAATTGACAGCATCAGGATGGATAGTGAAGAGATTGAGATTGTTCACAGCTTTAGTTTGCTTGGCTTCACAG
The DNA here is from genome assembly GCF_000299155.1 of Elephantulus edwardii. Classification (NCBI taxonomy): domain Eukaryota; kingdom Metazoa; phylum Chordata; class Mammalia; order Macroscelidea; family Macroscelididae; genus Elephantulus; species Elephantulus edwardii. The sequence goes on along the minus strand of NW_006400204.1, from coordinate 336,199 downwards.
TCAACACTCTTAGCACCAGCAGCCAGCAAGTTAAAAAACATACTGCGATGGGAAAGTCTGCGGTTAGGGACCTCTACAAAGTGCTAAAGAGCAATGGTGTCACTCTGGAGACTAAGGTGCATGTGATACAGGCCATGGTCTTTGCCATCACTTGCTATGCATCAAAGAGTTGAACATTTACTAGGGAGGATAGAAGGAGAAGTGATACCTTTGAGCTGTGGTGTTGGAGAAGAGTATTGAATAGACCATGAACTGGTAGGAAAATGAAAAGGTTCATCCTGGAGTGAGTTAAATCAGGATGCTCCTTAGGGGCAAAGATTCTGAAGCTTCATCTGATGTACTTTGGATGTGTTGCAAGGCAGATCAGTCCTTGGAGGGTGACGTCATACTTGGGAGGGTGGAGGGACAGCACAGAAGAGGAAGACCCTCTGTGAGGTGGATTGATTCAGTAACTGGGGTTATGGTGTAGATGTATCAGAGATGGTGGGATTGGCACAGGATACAGCAGGGTTTAGGGCTGTTTTATGTAGAGGCGCTATGAGTTGCAGGCGACTTGATGGCACATAACAACCACAATACTTTGCATGAATTATTTTTGTTGGGTTTGTGTGTATGTGTGTGTCTGTGTGTGTGATGTATTATATTCTGAAATCCTGATGTATGCCATGGTGTTTCCCATCACATGCTATGCATCTGAGAGCTGAAGAACGAATAAGAATAACAGAATATTCTATTGATGCTTTTTAGCTTTGATGTTGGAGAAGAGCATTGACTATTTTGTGGGCTGTCAGAAGAACAAATAGATACATCTTGGAGAAGTGCAACCAGAGTGCTCCTTGGAGGCAAAGATGATAAAGCTTCCTCTCACATACTATGGACAGGTTTCTATAAGAGTCTAATCCTTGGAGACATTATATGTAAAAAGGTGGGGAGATGGTGCAGGAGAAAAAGATCTTCAACCACGTGAATTCAAAAGGTGACTACAGCACTGGGCTTGAATGTGTCAGAGATTATGAGGATGTCGTTAAGAGTCATACTCAACTTGGTGGCTCCTAACAATACTACCTTCAAGATAAGAAGTTGAATTAATTGCACAATTAATTTCATTTATTGTTTTAACAGGAGAAAAAAATTATTCTCAGTATAATGTTTTCAGAAGCACACCTAAATTTTACTGTAAGATTAAGTAAGTAAAAAGAGTATGTAAGTAAATAAGTAAGGAAGGAAGGAAGTAAGAGTTATTTCAAGTTGGCTTGATGTTTTCTGCATAACTGGTTTTTATAATATTTACCAAACATATTTTATATCATAATTAGTAACAGTCTATTTGTGCCTGAAGGAAAGTGGAATTATCAGAATGGAACCCATTTCACTGTGAAAAAATAAGATAAAACAATTAAATATGATATTTCCACTTCTCAGAAATAAGCTCAGAAATCAACTATATAGCCAAAAATACTAAAGTCTAAAGAGGAAGATTTTTTAAATTTGTCTTTCTTAATTCAAGACAAGCCTCTTTGTTTATCGTATTTTTTTTTTGTTGTTGTTGTTGTATAGTCAGATTTTACTCATAGCTGACCCTTCAGCAAGTTTGTTGGGTTTTTTAAAGATCTCTTTTTAAATTTTGTTTTATGTTGCTTTTCATACAAAATTCGTATATATTGCATTTCATTCATATACATATCTTTCTTCATTCATGTTGTGTTTCATGAAATCATTCCCATATATTGTGTTTTATAATATTCATCACCATTGATCTATGCCCACTATTACCCCATCTTTTCAGGTCCCCACTGGATCTTTCCTAATTTCTAATTTCACCTACTAGTTCCACTCATCAAAGTATGTAACTCCATGATTTCCCCCTTCCGACCCTCAGTTCCCCTACTCCCCTCCTTCTTCCTTTGTACTTTTTTTTATCTTATCTTTTTTTTTGTTTATCATATTTTTTTAAAGTATTTGTTTAACTTTTTTCCGTAAAACTGGGGAAAGAAACTCCACAACAAAATATTGACAGTTGATGTCAGTGTTGGTGAGACTGGCTCAAGATATGACAGGCTTCTGAGCTATTATAATAGTATTGTTATTAGTGGCAGGCAACTCAATTGTACATAAGAACAACAACAACAACATGTTACTTCATCTCTTTGAAGATCTTTCCCTTTTAACTGACATTCTGCACTTTCAGGCATGATGTTCTTCTTCAGAAACTAGTCCATCCTGATAACATACCCAAAGCATTTCAAACAATTTCCTGCTGTCCTCCCTTCTAAAAAGCATTCTTTGTGGTTTTCTTTTTTTTCTAGCACAGGCTTTTTTTGTTCTTTTGGCGTTCTCTGATATATGATTTTTTTTTTCAAATACAGTGTTACAAAGGCATCAATTCTTCCTTTGTATTCCTTAGTAACTGTCTAGTTTTTACAAGCATACAGCACATTTGGAAAGACCAAGACTTGGGTTCTGTAGCTCAGTCTACAAGTGACAATTTATTCTTTAACACTTTACAGAGGTCCTTTGCAGATTTCCTGAATGCAATATATGGCTGCCAAAAAAATTTAACAGCAGCGAGTGTGATACTTATAAGTTAAACAGTTTAAGGGGAAGAAAGTAGGGGAGACCATTTATAATAAACTTAACTGGAAATCCACAGTATTGGTGAGAATTCATCACTGACATTCTACTACAATTTGAGAATGACTTGCTCTCATTGGTGACAAATCAAAGGGACTTAATGTACTACAGAATGTAATTGCTTGAGCTTGAGCCATCCTAACAATATGCTCTTCGTGATTAAGAGCAAAGTTTATGTATTTTATTCTGCACCTTTAACTTGTCAAACTCCTCATTTACTGAGTTTGGCTGTTCAAAATGTCAAATAAAAAATAAGATAATAGATTGATACAGTGACAGAAACAACAGATGTAAACACAGCAAGAATTGTGTGGATGGAGCAGTTCTGAGTAAGGTTTCATTCTGGTGTTTATAGGGTCACTATGAGTAAGAGCTTACTTGATAACAACTAACAACAGCAATAATACAAGGCTTGACATTCATATTACTGTGGAAAGGGACAGAAAATCCTAATTCATAGACTTAATTGGGGAAAGGAAATATTTAAAGAGTCTTAGTCATTAAATTGAAAATTTAGCCATCACAAAAGGAAAAGAATCTTCTTCCCAGATATAAGTTCATAGGAAGAGCTTACACCTTTCTGCTGTGTAAAGCTCTTTACTTTCATTTCAAGTCATATTCCTTTAAGTGACTCCTCCTTCAATTATATCTTTAAGATTCAGACTCTGTTACAGGATTTAGAATTCATCTTCAGACATCTTTTAATCACTTAAGGGTTCTAATAAACTAAACACGACTAAACATTTTTTCTTAGACTGTCTCCATGATGCTCACATTAGCATGTTGTTGCTGTTGTTGTTATTAGGTGCCTTTGAGTTAAGTGTGACCCACAACGACCCTAAGAACAACAGGTCTGAACTCTATCCTGTGTGATCCTTACACAAGTCCCTATCATGGTAGTCACTGTGTAATCTAGCATAGTATTGTTGTTGTTGCTTTTATGTGCCATAGAGTCACTTATGACTCATAGCAGCCCTACGTACCTTAAACCTGACCTGTCCAATGCCAACTTTATTGTCTCCGACACACCTACTTCCATTACCACAGTCACTGAATCATCAATCAACCAATCCATCTCATCAATGGTCTTCCTCTCTTTCTATGTTCCTCTACCCTTCCAAGTATAATATCCCTCTCCAAGGACTGATCCCTCCTTGCAACATGCCCAAAGGATGTGAGATTAAACCTCAGACTCTTGCCTCTGAAGAACACCCTGGTTTCACCCTCTCTAGGATGAACTTGTTTGTTCTCCTGGCAGTCCATTCAACACTCTTCTTCAGAACCACTGCTCAAAGGCATCGATTTTCTATCATCTCTAGTAATTGTCGTGCTCTCTGACACATAACAAGCAATTGCAAAGACTATGGCCTACATCTCTGTGAGTTTGGCTGATTAAGGTATCTTGATGGCAGTCCAGATAGGTACATAAGGGAAATTTTTGGGATTGTTTGATGTGGATTACTGCTCTTTCCCTCCCCAGGAGTGGGCGTCCATGAGCCTTTGTCTAGGGTGGAAGTCTGCTCAAAGGTGTGGCTTTAAAACCCCGCAGAGAAAGGGGATAGGACTGCTGGCCAGGGCCTGGAGCCTCCACTCTGGGAGTTTGGCTGGCATCTTGACGGCAGTCCTGATGGGCACGTAAGGGAAGTTTTGGGGGTTATATTTGATAAGTATTACTACTCCGGCCCCAAGAGTGGCTGTCCTTGAGCCTTTGTATAGGATGGAGGTCTGCTCAAGGGTGTGGCTTTAAAATGTCACAGGATTTTCTTTTT
>NW_006400204.1:323211-331558 GCF_000299155.1 Elephantulus edwardii | reverse complement strand
TCCCCCCTCCTTGAAAAGCAAAAGAATAACTCCCTCATTGGTGTGCAATCCCCCCCGCACATCCCTCAACCCCAATCCCAAATATAATCCACTCTGCAACCTTCATTCCGTATTCTTATGATAAACATAATGTCCTAAAATATAATACTTTTAAACTATTCATTTTATAAGAAATTAATACATTTATTAAGTTTTGAATGAATATTCCTTAAATAACACAGCAATCTTTTGTCTATTTGCTGAACTGAACAACTTGGTATTGCTGTGATGTTACACACTGTTCCAAAGTCTTGTGAAATACCATAATGGTTACCCTTTATGTACAATATTTGGATGAGCTTCCAGATTGATGTATGCTAGGAAGCAGGAGTGGCATCCATTTCCTACATGAGATGTCTCTGGAAATTCTACAAACTCTTTAAACTCTGAAAACTCTCTAAACTCTATAAATGTACAAAAATGATGTTAGTTATAGAACAGAGTTCTGTACAGAAATGATCTTAGTTATAGAACAGAGTTCAGGTCTTCTGTGCAAAACTTACTCTCAGTCTTATTCAGCTTGATGACACTTAACCACTGCTAACTGAAACTAATGCTGTTATTCTGGAGGAACACCTCTTCACTTTGTACATCACTCTTTGTCAATGTGCAGTATGAAGTAACCTCAGTTTGCTGTGATGCTGAACCTTATATCATTGGGATATCAAGTACCAGAAAGGCTTCCCAATGGGGACAGTGTTTGGTGGAGCTCCCAGTTTAAGACAAGTTTGGAAACAAGAGTGACATCTACTTTCTAAATGACATGCCTCTGGAAACTATGCACTTTGATAACTGATGACAGTTCTAGAAAGGCTTCAGGCCTTTGGTTCATAGTGTCACTATGAGTTGTGCTCAACTTGATGGCAATCAACAAAAACAACAACAACAACATGGTCTGGATCAGGCACATCTTAGTCTCGAGACTGACACTGATGCTCTTCAGTATTCTGGAGAGGCTCCTGACAGCAGACTTTTCCAATGCAATTCATCTTTTTATTTCCTGGATGAGGAGTAATTTAAAAGTACAATTTTAATATTGTGTGGGAGGTCAATTGTAATGTATTTATGACAAAAGGTCAAACTCAAACCCATACCATTGAGCCAGAATTGAATCATAATTGACTCTTTAGTTGGTTGTCACACACTATAAATCTCACAAGAGAAGATTAACAATTCCATATAAACTATTCACCCAGAACTTCTTATATTTATGACAGAAAAAAAATTAAGAAAGTAATTGCTGTCCCTCAAAAACCTGTGTAGTCTGTCGCCACTTCTATTCAATATTGTATTCAAAGTACTTGCTAGGGCAACACAACCAGAGAAGGAAATAAAAGGCGCCCAGATTGGAAAAGATATTAATAAATATATTAAGTGGCAAATGTCCTTAAGAAGAAAAATAGAATAACCTAAGACTATAACAAACTAAATGATTAAGGTTAATATAACTGGGATGTAATCATGCCAAGTGTAATCCACACTTTAGAGAGAGGACAGGGTTGTATCCTCTTGCCATACTTATTCATTCTGTATGCTGAGAAAATGCTTCAAGGAGATGTACGCTATGACAAAGAGTATGGCATCAAGCTTGGAAGAAGACATCAATAATCTACATTATGTAGATGACTCCACCTTACTTGCTGAAAGTAAAAAGGACTTGAAGCACTTGCTGCAGAAAAATTGAAGAATGCAGCCTTCAATTTGGATTGCATTCGATATCAAAACAAAAATTCTCACCACTAGACTGAAAGTCAACATCATGATGTTGTCGTTGTTCTGTGCTGTTGAATTGCTTGCGACTCATAGCGACCCTATGGACAACAGCCCTAAACTCTGCTCTGTCCTGTGCCAGTCGTACTGTCTCTGCAACACCCATCCTGATTACCCCAGTCACTGAATCAATCCACCTCATAGAGGGTTTCCCCCTCCTGTGCTGTCCCTCCACGCTCCCAAGCATGATGTCCTTCTCGAAGGACCAGTCTCTCCTTACAACATGTCCAAAGTATGTTAGATGGAGCCTCAGAATCCTTGCTTCCAAGGAACCACCCGGTTTAACCTTCTCCAGGATGAATCTGTTTTCTTCGCAGTCTATGGTACACTGGATACTCTTCTCCAGAACCATGGCTCAAAGGCATTAATTCTTCTTCTATCCTCCTTAGTCATGTCCAACTCTCTGACTCATAGATGGGGAGAAAATATTGAAACTGACATTGATTTCATCTTACTTGGATTCATAACCAATATACTTGGCATCAACAGTCAGACCAGGAGATAATATTGCACTGGGAAAGTCTGTATGAAAGTCTAAGGAGCAATGACGTCAGTTTTAGAACTACGATATGCCTGATTCAAGCCATGGTTCTTTCAATCACTTGCTATGCATCTGAGAGCTGGACAAAAACCAAAGGTAACAGAAGAAGAATTAATGCTTTTGAATGGTGGTGTTGGAAAAGATTACTGAATATCCCATGGACTACCAAAAGATCAAACAGACATGTCTTGAATTAGGTGATGTCAGAGTGCTCCTTGAAGGCAAAGATAACACAGATTCATCTTAAACACTCAATGTTGTTTGTTGTAGTTGTGTATAGAGTCAAAAGTGTTCCATAGATGACCCTCCAATGGGTTTCAAAGGCAGTTAATCACACAGGAGGAGATTGTCTGTCCTCTACCATGGAAAAGCTAGAGCCCGTGAACTATGTGGCACTTTTAGGATTGCAGCACAGGAGAATTTATTCCTTGGAAAGGAACATTATACTTGGAAAGGTGGAGGGTAAGCAAAAGAAAGGAAGACCCTCATCCAGATTAATTGACACAGTAAGTGGGCTCAGTGTTCCAGAGATGATGAGAATGACACAGGTGAGAACACGGTTCACATCTGTTACTCATAGGGTCTCTATGGATCGTACTTGACAACACCCTACAACAATAAGGATTCTAAAAATTACATGCTGGCAAAACCTGCATAAATTAGCATCCTCACAATTAAAAATAAAGCTGTTGAGTTGAGTACAACTCATACCGACCTTATGAACAAAAAGTCTGAATCGTGTTCTATCCTGCACCGTCCTCACACTTCCTGACACAAGAACCCATTGCAGCAGTCACTGTGTTAATCCACCTAGCTGGCAACCCTCCACCTTTCCCAGCATCATATCCTTCTCCAAGCCCCTCCTAGCAACACATCCAAAATATGTGAGGCAAAACCTCATCCTTCCTGCCTCCAAAGATCACTCTAAGTGCACCATCTCCAAGACATATCTGTTTATTCTTTTGGCCAGTCACGGGAATTCAGTGCTCTTCTCTAACATCACAGCTCAAAGGCATCTATTATTTTTCTGTCATCTTTAGTCATTGCCCAACTTGCAGATGTATAGCAAGTAACCAGAAAGACCATAGCTTGAATCAGACACACCATAGTCCTCAAACTGACATCATTACTCCTCAATAATATGGAGAGGTCCCTAACTGTAGATTTTCTTAGTGCAATACATCACCTTATTTCCTGACTGCTGGTACCAAACAAGATGAAGATGCTAATAGTTTCAATCTCCTTTACATCCTTCATGACACTGCCTATTGGTCCAGTGATAGAGAACCTTTGTTCTTGATATTAAGATGCAATCCATACTGAAGGCTGCCTTCCTTGATCTTCTGCACCAAGTGCTTCAAGTCCTGTTAACTTTTAGCAAGCAAGGTTATGTCATCTGCATAATGTAGGTTATTGATGGGTTTCCCTTCAATCCTGATGCCACAGTCATCTTCATAAAGTCCAGCTTCTCATATAATTTACTCAGCACACAGGTTGAGTAGGTATCAAGAGAGAATAAAACCTTGACACAGTCCCTCCTCAGTTTTAAACCATGTACAACAGCCCTAAACTCTGCTCTCTCCTGTGCCAATCGCACTGTCTCTGATACACCTATCCCAATTACGCCAGTCACTGAATCAATGCACCTCGTGGAGGGTCTTCCCCTCCTGCGCTGTGTCTGCACCCTCCCAAGCATGATGTCCCTCTCCAAGGACCGGTCCATGTCCAAAGAATGTTAGACAGAGCCTCAGAATCCATGCCTCCCAGGAGGAGCCCAGTTTAACCCTTTCCACTGAGAAAAAAATTATTTAAGATTTCATATTTGGGAATGGGTGTACTGCTGATAGAATTTTAATTTTTCTGAGTTAAGTGTGTATGTTTTTGGTTACGCTATCCTGAACGTGTTCACTAAGTTGTGTCAAGAAATCTGGAGAACAACCACTTGGCCAACTGACTGGAAGAGATCTACATTTGTTCCCATTCCAAAGAAGGGTGATCCAACAGAGTGTGGAAACTATAGAACAATATCGTTGAGTTCACATGCAAGCAAGATTCTACTGAAGATTATCCAAAAACGACTGGAACAGCACATCAGCAGAGAACTGCAGGAAGTCCAGGCTGGGTTTAGAAGGGGACTTGGTACTAGGGATATTGTAGCTAATGTTAGATGGATCTTGGCTGAAAGCAGGGAGTACCAGAGGAATGTCTATCTGTGCTTCATTGATTATGCAAAGGTATTTGACTGTGAGGATCGTAACAAACTGTGGCTGACTCTGAGAAGAATGGGAATCCTAGAACACTTGATTGTGCTAATGCGAAAACTATACTTGGACCAAGAGGCAGTCGTCCGAACAGAGCAAGGAAACACTGCATGGTTCAAAATTGGGAAGGGCATACACCAGGGATGTGTCCTGTCTCCATACATTTTCAACCTGTATGCAGAACAGATCATCCAGGAGGCTGGGCTCTATGAGGAGAAATAAGGCATCAGGATTGGTGGAAGATCTATCAACACTCTATGTTATGCAGATGACACAACCCTGCTTGCTGAAACTGAGGAGGACCTGAAGTGCTTGCTGCAGAGGGTCAAGGACTGCAGCCTTCAATATGGATTGAGGCTCAATGTCAAGAAGACAAAGATTCTCACCACTGGGTCAATTGGCAGCATCAGGATGGATGGTGAAGAGATTGAGATTGTTCACAGCTTTAGTCTGCTTGGCTCCACAATCAACACTCTTGGCATCAGCAGCTAGGAAATTGAAAAATGTATTGCGATGGGATAGTCTACTGTTAGGGACCTCTCTAAAGCACTGAAGAGCAGTGGTGTCTCTCTGGAGACTAAGGTGCGTCTGATGCAGGCCATGGTCTTTGAGTCAGAGAGTTGGACAATGACTAAGGAGGATAGAAGGATAATCGATGACTTTGAGCTTTGGTGTTGGAGAAGAGTATTGAGGCTACCATGGACTGCTAGGAAAACAAACAGATTCATCCTGGAGAGTGTTAAGCCAGGCTGCTCCTTTGAGGCAAGGATTCTGAGGCTTCGTCTTACATACTTTGGTCATGTTGTAAGGAGGGACTGGTCCTTGGAGAAGGACATCATGCTTGGGAGGGTGGAGGGCAGGCGCCGGAGGGGAAGGCGCTCTAGGAGATGGATTGATTTGGTGCCTGGTGTAATCAGTTTGAGTGTATCTGAGACAATGGATTTGGCACAGGACAGAACAGTGTTTAGAGTTGTTGTACAAAGGGTCGCTATGAGTCGCAAGCAACTCGATGGCACATAACAACAACAACAATAACAAAAAAAATCTAGTCTTCTATTATTTATGTTGTACTTTGATGGTTTTTGCGTAGTTTAGATAGTGAAAATTAGTTATACCACTAATAATTTAAATATCCAAATTATAAGTAAGATTATTTTAAAATTTTTATTTCAAATACAAGCATGCTCATTTATGGCAGGAAGTTTTCAGCAGAGCTTCCAGAATGAGTCTAAGAAGCAGAACTTGTCATAAACTTTTGAAATAATGTTCTTGATATTACGTACAGTTGAATCACTTGCAACTCATAGCAGCCCTATGTACAACAGTTCTGAACTCTGCTCTATTCTGAGCCAACCTTACTGTCTCTGACACACCTACCCCATTAACCCCAGTCACTGAATCAATCCATTTCATTGAAGGTCTTCCTCTCCTTCACTGTTCCTCCACTTTCCCAAGAACGATGTCCATCTCCAAGTCTGATCCCTCCTTGTAACCTGCCCAAAGTATGTCAGACGAAGCTTCAGAACTCTTGCCTCCAAGGAGTAACCTGGTTTTACCCTCTTCAGAACAAATCTGTTTATCCTGGCAGTCCATGGTACATAAAATAATCTTCAACACCACAGCTCAAGGGAATCTTCTATCATTTCTAGTCATTTTCCAGCTTCCTGATGCATAGCAAGTAATAAGACCATGGCCTGGATCCAGTGCACCTTAGTCTCCAGACTGACATCATTGCTCTTTAATACTTTGGACAGGTCCATGAAAGCAGACTTTTCTAATGCAATTCATCTTTTAATTTCTTGGCTTCTGGTACCAAGAGTGTTGATTATGGACCCAAACAAACTGATGCTGTTAACAATCTCAATCTCTTAGTGAGCTCTGGTGGCCTAATGGCAAGAAACTGCACTGCAATCCCAGGGGTGAATAGTTCGAATCTGCCAGATGCTCTGCTGAAGAAGGAGGGACAGTCTCCTCCTGTGCCAATTATATCTGATGTGATGGTATACACACACACACACACACAAATAAAAAGAAAATAATAAAAATTAAAAAAACCAACCAACCCAAACAACCAAAACAATCTCAATCTCTTTACTGACTATAACGATGCTGCCAATTGGCTCAGTGGTGAAAATCTTTGTTCTCTTGATGTTGAACTTTAATCCATATTAAAGGCTGCAGTCCTTGATTTTCTACAGCAAATGCTTCAGATCCTCTTCAGTTTTGGTGAGCAAGGTTGTGTTCAGTGCGTCACAGTTCAATTGAACAAGTCAACTGATTCATCTGTTTTGTCTACTGCAGTATAATATATTGTGAGATACCTGGTGTTCTTTCTCAAATCCCATTTACTGCTAGTTGTTATATTTTAATATTTATCTATTAATTTTGGTCATTTAGTAATAATAATACATATAATTAGAAGCTCTTAGAAATTGTTAGAAGCACAATTTAGCAGATAATGTAATTGCACAATATTTAAATTTGTATGATCTAATTATTTTTAGAAATATAATTTTATAATAATTTTAACTGCCACTTTTCTAATTATTCTAATTTTATGTGTGTATACTGTATTTGTGTGGGAAAAGAAAGGACAATCTCCTCACACGCAATTAACTGCTCTGAAAACCCACCGAAGTGTCTACTATGGGATGGTTCTGACTCAATGGTAAAACAAACACACCGTGTGTATTTTCCAGAAGCTTATTTTGAGGAACTTAGTTTTAAATTAACAATTGCTAATGACATTTGCTCAAGGAGAAAGTCTTTACCGGCAACATTGAGAAACCAACTTCCTTGAGCTATCTCTGGAAATCTGCCCAGACCTCTTGGGATCTATCATCTAACCTAGATGCTTTTTTGTCTTTTACACTCCTATAAACTAAAAACAAGATGAATATGTATCACCTACATTGTAGCTTAAGCCAAAATGAGATGTTGAAAGTGCAATATTTTAATGTAGAGCTATAGAATCAGAGAACAAATGCACTAGAACAGAGCCCATTTATCTCTCTACAGTATAAAATTTACTGAACTATAATGTTAAAGAGGTAAGATTTCCATGCAGCGTGATAGTAGAGGGCTGGTTTAGATTCATATTTTATGCCTATTCCATGTGCAGGATATTGCAGGATAAACAGTGTACCAGCAAGCACCACACAAAAGTGAATATAACTTTCCTTTTGATAGCAGAAGAGATTAAATTATTAGGGAAAAATATTTGCTTAATTAGTTTCATTACTAAGCTGTACTGTGCCTACACTCTCTTTAATAACCAGAGGTTGAGAAGTATAGCATACAACAAGGAATTGTCAAAATTCTTAATGCATAAGAATCAAGATGAGTACAAAGTAAGCTTCTATGAGGAGAAAGAAGTCAGGCATACCTCGAATGCCCAGATTTTTACCATTTCTTTCAGCCATTACCCCTACAATACTCTATGTTTCTAAGCAGGTTCAGTAACTTACTGCAATGCTGTTGTTGTTGTTGCTGTTGTTGATTGCCTTCAAGTTGAGCATGACTCATGGCGACCCTATGAACAAGATGCCTGAGTAAACACAATTTTCAGACCACACTCATAATTAAGCAGTCTATTAAGGAATGTCTATCTGTGTTTCATTGACTATGCAAGGGCTTTTGACTATGTGGTTCACAACAAACTGTGGCTGACTCTGAGAAGAATAGGAATTCCAGAACATTTGATTATGCTTATGTGAAACCTATTCTTTTTTTTTTT
>NW_006400204.1:316406-322686 GCF_000299155.1 Elephantulus edwardii | reverse complement strand
AAACGAATGGGTAGAGAAGCTGTGGTATATTCACACAATGGAATACTATGCTGCATTGAAAAACAAGGAACTCATGCAATATTATTCAAAATGGGTGAACCTGGAGGACATTATGCTTAGTGAGGTATCTCAGTCACAAAGTGTATGGGGGAGAAACCTATTCTTGAACTAGGAGGCAGTCATCAGAATAGAGCAAGGAGACCTTGCACGTTTCAAAATTGGGAAAGGTGCCCGCAAGGGATGTATTCTGTCTCCATACCTTCTCAATCACTATGCAGAACATATATCCACGATGCTGGGAATGATGCCAGGAGGAATGTGGCATCCGGATTGGAGGATGATTCATCAACAACCTGTTTTATCCAGATGACACAACCCTGCTTGCAGAAATTGAGAAGGACCTTAAGCTCTTGCTTCAGGAGGTCCAGGACTGCAACCTTCAATATGGATTGAAGCTCAACATCAAGAAAACAAAGGTTCTCACCACTGGGTCAGTTGGCATCATAATTATGGATGATGAAGGGATTGAGATTATTAACAGCTTTTGTTTGCTTGGTTACCTAATCAACACTTTTGGTACCAGCAGCCAGAAAATCAAGAGACAAAATGCATTGGGAAAGTCAGCTGTGATGGACCTCTTAAGAGTACTGAAGAGTGAGGACATCAGGCTAGCAAATGATGTACGCTTGCTCCAGGCTATAGTATTCACAATTGCATGCTATGAGTCAGAGAGCTGGACAGTGACTAGGGATGATAGAGAGTCTTTGAGCTGTGGTGCTGGAGAAGAGTATTCAATATACCATGGACTGCTAGGAAAACAAACAGGTTTGTCCTGGAGAGGGTGAAACCGGGCTCCTCCTTGGAAGCAAGGGTTCTGAAGTTTTGTCTGACATAGTTTGGGCATATTGGAAGGAGGGATTAGTCCTGGAGAAGGGCGTCATGTGTGGGATTCTGGAAGGACAGTGCAGGGGAGGAAGATCCTCAATTAGATAGATTGAGTCAGTGATTAGGGTAATAGGAGTAGGTGCGTCTGAGACAGTGAGGTTGGCACAGAATAGAGCAGAGTTTAGGGCTCTTGTACATAGGGTCACTATGAGTCACAAGTGACTGGACGGCACATAACAACAACAACAACACCACCATTAAGGCAGTAATTGAAGATGAAGGTAGGATCAGCTTGAAAATAACAAGAAGAACTTGGATTAAAGACCCTGGAAAATATAAATGACGTTTGGATGGGTCTCCTGATTAAAGAATGCCTATTTCCCTTCTGCAGTGCAGACTTCAAAACAGAACATCCAAGGTCATATTATAAAGTCTTGCCTATGTGAACATGAAGGCCCTTCTCAAATGCTTAAGCAAATTTTGTCAAGCATGCTTTAGATTTTGGACACTTATGTTCCTGTATGCCCATGTCAAACTTGGAGAGTTCTCTGTCATCAGACCTTTCTGCACTGAATGGTCCACATACATACAACCTCTCCACTGCTAACCATCTTGTTTTTCATGTGTTATTGAATTGTCTATTGCTCGTAGCAAACCTATATAGAAGAGCTCTGAACAGTGACCTATCTTGAGTCAATCTCACTGTTTCTGACACATGTGCCCCATAGCTCCAGCTAGTGTGTTAATCCATCTCATCTGGGTTCTTCCTCTCCTGTGCTTGCTCTCCACCATTTCAATCATGAGGTCCTTCTCCAAAGACTAATCCCTCCTGGCAACATGCCCAAACTATGTGAGATGGAGTTTTAAAATCTTTGCCTCCAGTGAGGACCTGGTTTCACCTTCTCCTGGACAAACCTGTTTGTACTGTTGGTAGTTGATGTTATGTTCAATATTCTTCTGAAGTACTAAAACCCAAAGGAATAAATTCTTCTGTCATCCTTGGTCATTGTCCAGTTCTCCGATGCATAGCAAATAATTGCTAAGACCATGTTCTGAAGCAGGAGCACCCTAGTTTCTAGACTGATATTGTTGCTCTTTAGAATTCAGGAGAGGTCCTGGACAGAAGATTTGCCTAATGCAATTCATCTTTTGATTTCCTAATTACTGATTATGCTTTTGATTATGAAACTGAGCAAGCTGAAATTGTAAACAATCTCAATCTCTTCATCATCTAATATGGTGTTGCCAATTGGTCCAGTGGTGATAATTTTTGCTCTCTTGATGTTGATCTTCAATCCATATTGGACTCTGTAGTCCTACTGCAGCAAATGCTTCAAGTCCTCCTCGTTTCAATAAGCAATGTTGTGCCATCTGCACAGTGCATGTTATTGATGAGTCTCGTTTCAATCTTTCTGCCATATTGCTCCTCTTAAAGTCCAGCCTCCCAAATGATCATTGTCCATACAGATTGAAAAGGTCTGGAGACATGAGGCACACCTGAAGCACTCCTTTCCTGATTCTGAACCAGATAGTGTTTCTGCTGCTCTGCTCTAATGATTGCTTCCTGGTCCAAATATCGGTTTCACATGATCACAATAAGTGATCTGCAATTGCAATTCTTCTCAAGGTTAGCCATAACATGTGATTTACTCAAGTAAAACGCTTTTGTGTAGTCAATGCAATGAATCCTAGCTCTTAACCAGTATCTAAGCTGCTTTTTAAAATTTTTGTTGTTGTTGTTTGTAACATACTTTTATTATCTCTTTTTTTAGTGTTTTTTTTTTCATTAATTTCAATGAACATCTGCAGAGATTTTGGACTTCCATTCATTCTTTGTTGCACTTTTCTCCCCGCTCACGCCACCCCCACCCCCAGTTTGCTCCTCTCCTTGAAAAGTGAAAGCCAAACTCTTTCATTGGTACACAATCCCCACCGCCTCCCCTGGCACATCCCACCCCCACCCCCACCCTGAGTATACTCCACTCTTGCAACCCTCATTCCAGACTCTTATGATAATCATAATTCCCTAAAATAATATTACTTTTAAACTATTCTCTCACTTATCAGCTTCAATGCAGTAAAATAATTTATCCAGTTTTTCTCAGTCTTACCCTCACCCTGATGTCTTCCTAATTTTCCAACTGTGGCACCATATAGTATTTGTCCTTTTGTGACTGATATTTTCTTAAGAGCCACTCCTGCTGTACCCGTTGCCT
Organism: Elephantulus edwardii; assembly: GCF_000299155.1. Classification (NCBI taxonomy): domain Eukaryota; kingdom Metazoa; phylum Chordata; class Mammalia; order Macroscelidea; family Macroscelididae; genus Elephantulus; species Elephantulus edwardii. The sequence continues at coordinate 319,585 of NW_006400204.1, read as the reverse complement.
CTGCTACTGGGTCCCATTCGAGCTCACCACTTTCTTCACTGTTTCACTCTTTTACCAATTCTATGGCTTTTTAAGGAGTTTCCTTTGTAGAATTTCCAGGTCTATAGTAGATAATCTTAAGTTTCCTCCTTATTTCTTATTGCAAATCGCTATGGTGTTGACTGCTTAAAAAGTAAACCCTTAGTCAACGTCAAGGCATGGCCCTCCCTGAAACCAGTTCCCAACAAATCCCCTTGGGGACTGAAAGGCTATCTATATGGATTATTAACCCAGTATTTGAATAGTAAACCAACCAATTTGTTGTAAGATTGGAGATCTGTCAATCATCTTAGTAAAGTTGCAAGCCCATAAAATTGTAATTAATTGAGATCTTTCACAAAAGTAACATTTCTTATAAGAAGAGATTTGCTTCTTCCCTAGCAAAAATAACAACACTGCAGCAAATAGCAAGTTACAGCTATTGTCGATTTATCTTAAGAACTTAGCAGTATTGTGTTTGGATGGTTTGTTTGCTTTTTTTTTTTTAAAGACTAATTATTTTTTTCAGTTGTTTTTCCAAAGAACTAAGTTATACTGCCAACAAAAGGAATGCATTTCACTTCAGGTATGCTTAGTATCTAATTATGCTCTGCAGCTTGGCCAGACTTTGCTTTAAATATTCCATATTTAAAAATTAAATAAGTATATTATTTGTAAAGTAAATAGCCATGAACTTAAGATGGGAATTTTGAGTTTCAGTATCAATTGTCTAGTAATGTGCTTTTATGTCAATGATTAACATTGATGCCTTGTACCTCAGTATAAAGAAAGACAATTTCCCTCCCCTCCCTTTCTTTTTCTTTTCTGAATGCCTTTCTAGGATTTTTGTTTGATTGATTGCATGTTTGTTTTATTTTATACTTAGAAAATTCATATGTGTTGTTTTTCACACTCTTTCCCTTTTCCTTTCCTCACTCCTCCCTCCACCCATAAAATTGTGTGACCCTTTGATTAAGACTCCCCTTTCCCTCTTGGATCTTCATACTCGTTCTACAATAATGATCTTATACAGTATTTGTCCTTATGAAACTGAGTTACTTCACTTAGCATAATACTCTCCAGTCCCTCCATGTTAGGTAGAAATTTATAAAATCATTGCTCCTGTGAGCTACATAGTATTCCATTGTGTGTATTTACCATAATTTCTCAATCTATTTCATTTTGATTGGACATTTGGGCTGTTTCTATATCCTTGCTATGGTGAATAACGTTGCTATGAACATTGATATACAAGTCTCTGTGCCTGCATTCTCATTTTCTCAGGGTATATTCCAAGTGCTTTTGAATTCTATTGGCTAGGGTTTTGTTAAAGGTCTCAGGAATTGATGGGATATCAATTGACTTGTTTCAATTAACGGATGCAGCCTTGGATGTGCTCACCAGTTTATGCCAGGAAATTTGGTAGACAGCTTTCTGGCCAACAGCTTGGAAGAGGTTCATATTTATTCCTATCCCCAAGATAGGTGATCAAACTGAATGTGAGACTACTCAACAATATCATTAGGATCACATGTAAGCAAAATGTTGGTGAAGATCACCCATGTTCCGCTAGAACAGTGTATAGAGAACTTCCAGAAGTTCAAGGAGTATTTAGAAAAGACTATGACTCCAGGGATATCATTGCTGATGTCAAATAGATACTGGCTGAAAGTTAGAGAGCCAGAATAATATCTATTTGTGCTTTTATTACTAAGAAAAAGCAATTGGTTGTGTGGATCATAACAATTTGTGGCTGGCACTAAGAACGGGAATCCCAAATACTTAATTTGGCTTATGCAGAGCTTATACCTGCACAAGGAGGCTGTGTGTGACCAGAGCAGGGGAACACTGCATGGTTTAAGATGGAGAGTGTGATGTGTCATGGTTGTATTCTCTCTTGATACCTATTCAATCTTTATGTTGAATAAATTATATGACAAGCTGGACTCTGAAGAAGAATGTGGCATCAGGATTGGAGGGAGGAGACTCATTAGTAAGCTTTTTTATGCAGATGACACAACCCTACTTGCTGAAAGTGAGGAGGACGTCAAACACTTGTTGCAGAAAATAAAAAATACAGTCTTCAGTATAGATTACATCTCAATGTCAAGAAAACAAAGATTCTTACCACTGGACCTATACGCAGCATCATGATGGAATGGAAATGGAAATGGAAACTGTCAGCAGCTTCATCTTGCTTGGATCCACAATTAACACCCTTGGTACGAGCAGTCAGGAAATAAGGAAACACATTGTAATGGGTTATGGAACTTTCCAAATTTTTGAGGAGTAATGATGTCAGTTTGAGGACTAAAGTGCATCTATTCAGGCCATGGTCTTTCCATTTATTTGCTGTGCATCTGAGAGCTGGAAAAATGAATAAGCATGTCAGAAAAATTATTGATATCTTTGAGTTGTGGTGTTGGAGAAGAACACTGAACATCTCACGGACAGCCAAGAGAATGAACAGTCGTGTCTTGGAGAGAGTGCAGCCAGAGTACTCTTAGGGGGTAAGAATAATAAGGTTTTGCCTCTCATATTTTGTATGTGTTGCTAGAAGGAACTATTCCTTAGAGAAGGATATGATGTTGTGAAGGGTGGAGGGAGAGTGAAGAAGAAGACCCTCAACTAGATGAATTGACACAGTGCCTGGTGACTGCTACAATGGACTTTTGTGTTTCAGGAAGTGTGAGAATGGTACAGGATAGAACAGGGTTCAGATCTGTTTTCATAGGATTGCTACAGTCATACTGGACTTGATCACACCCCAAAAACAACAATAACATCAAATGACTCTGGGAGCATTCTTTCTTTTTCTATTTTTTATAATACTGTAGGTAAAATTGATGATAAATCTTTTCTGAATGTTTGATAGAATTCAGCTGTGAAACAATCTGGTCCAGAAATTTTCTTTTGGGCAAGTCTTTTTATGACTTTTTCAATTTCCTCTTCTGTGGTTGGTCTTTTTAAGTGTTCTACCTACTCCTCATATGCAAATTCAAACTGAAGTTGAGGAAAATTAAATCAAGTCCATGGGAACCAAAATTTGACCTTCAGTCTATCCCACTTGAATTCCAAAACAATCTCAGGAACAGGTTTGAGGCCTTGAGCACCAATGAGCCTAGACCAAATGAGCTCTGGGAGGATATCAAGAAAATCAT
>NW_006400204.1:312504-313681 GCF_000299155.1 Elephantulus edwardii | reverse complement strand
CCCTTCCAAGTTAGGTAATAATTTCAGTTACTGCTCCTGAGTGCTGCATAGTCTTCCATTGTGTTAATGTACCATAATTGAGATTAATCTACTCATTTGTATTTGGACATTTAGGCTGTTTCCATGTTCTTGTGATGGTGAATAATGCAGCTGTGAAAATTGGTGTACAAATCTTAGTTTGTGCCTTGGTTCTTATATTCTCAGGGTATATTCCAAGTAGTAGAATAGCTAGGTCATATGGAATTTTTATGTCCAGCTTTTTTTTAAAAAATGTCTTAGTAATTATAATGAACAGTTACAGAAATTTTGGATTTCCATTGATCATTGCATTTTTCTCCCTGCCTACCCCTCCTCCCCAGTTTGCTCCTCTCTCTGAAAAGTAAAATTCCTTTATTTGTATACAATCCCCTCTCCCCCGAATACACTCCACTATGCAATCCTTACTCTATACTCCCATGATAGCCATCGTAACCAATCATATATCGCTTTTAAACTGTTCTTCCCCTCATCTGTCATCTGTTTCAAAGCAGTATATAGAATTTATCCAATTTTTCTCAGTCTCACCCCAACCCTGATGTCAGACCTGTTCTACAACAGTGGCACTATGCGGTATTTGTTCTTTTGTGACTGAGATATTTCACTCAGTATAATATGTTTAGCTTTTTGAGAAAGCACCAAACTACCTTCCATAATGGTTGCACCATTTTATAATCACACCATAGACATAAATAAACTCAAGGTGAATCACAGACCTGGGAGTAAAGCCCAAAACTATAACATTTATAAGATACAAACTGGCATCAAGCTAGTCCAGGGTTTATAAAGACTGCAAAATACAACAAGAAATGCACAATTTAAGATGATAAAATTGATACATGAGACCTTCTACAGATTAAGTCTCTGTGCACAGGAAAACTTTTTCCAACAGGGTGAAAAGAAAACCTACAGACTGTGAACAAACATTTGGCAATACCATCTCAGACAAGGGGCTTATAACAAAAGTTTACAGGATACTCCTGGGCCTCCATAAGAAAAAGACTGATAACCGAATTACAAAATGGACAGAAGACATGGAAAGAATTTTCACAAAGAACAATATCTGAATGGCCAACAGACACATGAAGGAATGCTCCAAATCACTGGCAATAAGAAAGATGAAAATCAAAACCACAATGAG
>NW_006400204.1:292204-311951 GCF_000299155.1 Elephantulus edwardii | reverse complement strand
AACCATTATCATATTTGACACATCACTGTCACAGTTCAGCTTCACAGCAACCACAAGTTAACTCTGTACGACAAGTGAACAGACCAGGGCTATACAACCTAGAAGAATGTTTGACCCAAAACAATGAAAATCAGGCCTGAGGGATGAGGATTAGAGTCACCCACCTTTGGCTTGGTAGCATCACTTTTGGTCCACTAGGCCAACTGGTCTCTCTTTAAGTTGTTAAGTGCCTTTGAGTTGTAGGTGACTCATAGTGACCTTATGAAAGAAAGTCCTTGACACTTGCATGACTTTCATCCTTTCTCCAGGTTCATAAGGTTTCCAGAGGCAAGCCTATTACGGAAGTGGATACCACTTTTGCTTCCAAGCTTGTTTTAATCAGGGAGCTCCAGCAAACACTGTCCCCATTGGTAACCATTATTGCATTTGACATATCGGTGTCACAGCGTTCGGCTTCCGAGCAAACACAAGTTACCTCTGGACTGTAAGTGGACACACCAGGGCTGTACAACCTGGAAAAATGTTTGACCAAAAACAAAGAAAAACAGGACTTTGTGCCAGAGACCCCTAATTCATCCAACAAGTCCGTGCTCTGTGGCCACCCACTTGGGGCAAAAAAGAAAGACACAAATGCCACAACATTCCCCACTTGCCTCCCTTCCAGGCTCAAGAGGCCGCATCCACCCAGCTGACACTGAGACTCAGGAGAGACACTAACCCTTATCCTCCAGGTGTGGCCATACATTTTAGCAAGGAAACAGGCCGAAATGGTGTACAGGAGGCAGAGGGAAGGTGGTGAGTATTCCTCTTTCCCAGGGATGTCCGCTTATCTCTCTGCAGGTTCTGTTTCAACCTGGGAGCCGGAGGGATGTTGAGGGGTCATAAATCACTCACTCACCTGTGAAGGGAAGCCACTATTTATTTTACCTTTAACTGCTGCACAATAATTATACTATAATTGGAAATAATGGTAATAGTCTTTGAAAATATCAAAGATATCAATTTAAAGCAAATATTAACTCCAGAATGATAAATATTACAGTATTATAGGAGTCAATAATGATAATCCTTTAAGTTCAAATATCTTAATTTAAAAGAAAAATATTAAAATGAATATAAAAGTAGTACTTTTATAGCATAGAATATTATTTAGTCACATGTTTGCTTCTTTCTTCATCTTCCCAAGTTTCTTAAAGAGTAAATTATAAGAAATGTTCCTTATGGTCTCTTAAGACCATAATACGAATCAAGCCAACATTCTGATAGATAGTTTGCACTAACAGTTCCTTTGAATAATTCACAAAATTATCCAAGGTTCTTTAGTGATAAGGAAATATACATTAATCAGATATTTATAGTCTTTTAGATTTTAAAGGAATAAATTAATAAGACATGGTATCAGCTTTAGCATTAAGACAGCATATAAACTTTTAATGTTAACACAAAATTAAGTAACAGATTGTAATCCTTTTGAAATTATACATGTGCATATTTTAACCAGAAATTGCACTTCTGTAACTTTCATCTTGCATAAATTATTGAAGAATTATGTTCCATCATCTTCACTAACATTTTTAATGGTAAAGACATAACTAAACCCTGGAAAAATCAGAAACATTTAGTAATAAATTTGACATAGTTGAAAAATTGCACACTATGGAATAATTTCATAATGTTCTTCTCATTTTGTTATACTGTGACAGGTGTATGTTGAGTGATACTGAAAATTATACCACTGTCAATTCTAATTCGAACAAGGTCACTTTTGGGGAACAGATTTCAGTCATCTTTGACACAAAGACAGTTTAAGAAGGACCTGATAATCTACAACAGAAAATAATTGAATGGTGAAAAGCTTACAGTCAGCAGTGAAACTCAGTAATGAAGAAAGGCTGGACAATCAATGCATGTAAGCGTTGATGTTGGCCAAGAATTTTTAATACAGCATAAACTGATAGAAATTGGCCAACTGTATGGCGAAAGAAGGATAGCTGGAATGATCCTTAGGATGCAAGTGGACCAGACTTCATGACCCATACTTGAGTATATTATTCAATATGGTGATAATTTTGTTTGTGAAAGACATAAAACATTTTTACTTCCTTCCTTAACTATTTATACTTTCTTCCTTCAAATTATATAGTTATCATAAATCAGTTTTGACAATTATACATAAAACTCACAAGACAAAGTAGTCAATGAATGAATAATGGTTTAGATAAAATCCAACATCAATTCCTGTTATTAAAACAAATGCTCAATAAGAAAAAGAGGAAATGATATATTTCCTAATTAAGATAATAAACACAAAATAAGTATCTAACAAAAATTCCACACTTTTAAATGTGCTAGTTTCTGTGGAGCCTATAGTTACAGTCACTAATTAGACAATCAAGCTCTTTCACTGACTCGTTCCCTAATTATTTTTTTCTTCTGCATGATGTCTTTTTTTCAAGGACTGGACCACTCTGACATCATGCTCAAAATATATGAGACAACATTTCTCCATTCTTGCCTGTATGCATTCTTGCCTAAAGCACCTTGGTTGCATTTCCTCAAAAAAACCAAACATAAAAAAAAAAACAACCACCAAAAACAAAAAAAACCCAAACATATCCATGGCATATCCAATATTCTTCATAAATACAGCTTTATAAAGGCATTGATTCTTCTTTGGAGTAGGAAGCTGAATTTGCCTTTCACTTCTAAAATAACAGACCTCTAAAACCTAGGGAAAATATAGAGAAATATGGACAGCTGTATTGTTGTTGTTGTATTTGCCATCTAATTGCCTGTGATTCATAGCTACCCTATGTAAAATAGCTCAGAACCCTGTCCTTTCCTGAGCCAATCTCACTAACTCCAACACATCTAACTCCATTAATCACTTTGTCAATCCATCTCACACAGGGTCTTCCTCTCCTATACTGTACTTCTACTTTTCTGATCACGATGTCCTTCTCTAAGGACCAGTCCTTCCTGGCTATATGTCCAAAGTATGAGCGATCAAGCTTCAAATCTTTGCCTTCAAGGAAAAATTTGTTTTCATTCTCTCCAAAACAGACCTGTTTGTTCTCTTGGTGTTCCATGGTATGTGCAATACTCTTCTCTAGCACCACAACTCAAAGGCATCAGGTCTTCTTCTGTCATCCTTATTCATTGTCCAGCTCTGTGATGCATAGCAAGTGATTGCAAAGACATGGCCTGAATCAAGCACACCTTAGTCTTTAGACTGATACCATTGCTCGTTAGCACCTTGGAGAGATCCCTGACTGTAGAGTTTTCCAATACAATTCATCTTTTGACTATTAGAAAAAGACCAAAATAAGTTGACATAGAGACTGCAGCAATGGGCTCAAGTGTGTCAGAGATTGTAAATATGACACAGGATAGGAGGATACGACAGGGTTCAGATTTGTTGTTCATAGGGTTGCGATGAATTGTCCATAACTTGATGACACCTTACAACAACAACATAATATTAGGGGTAGAGGGCAGATTGAAAGTCACTCAAATTTAGGAGGTACAGCTACAAGCATCCTTTAATAATTGGAATAAGCAATGTAGAAAGCATGAATATAGGAACACCGGATGTTGTAAAAAATGGAATTAAATGTATTAAAAGCCATGTTCTAGGCAATGTTTGTGAACTATGATGGACTAGCATGGGACACTTTGAATCTGGTAATAATTTAATCTTCTGTGGCAGGAACTAAAAAAAACTGAGGAAAAATTATGTTTTGTCATAGCTAAAAAGATAATATCAAGATCTTTCCTAAATACAATTCTGTGAGTGGTAATATTATCTATATACATTAAAGGGAGACCTTTTAATAAGACTATTACTGAAATATATGCACCAAAACCAAAAAGTAAAGATGTGGAAATTGAGGATTTCTACTAACATTATCAGTCAGACATTGACCATGTATGCAAACAAGATGCATTAACAATTAACAAAGATGACTGGAATGGAAAAGTTGGAAATAATGAGGAAGAAATGGTAACCAGAAACTATGATCTTGATGACATAAATGAGGCTGGAGATCCAGTGACAGAATTTTTTATGTTCAATGTTATATTCAACAAAAATCTGTTTAAAAAATAAACACACACAAAAAGGTAACTTTGCACAGGGATCTCACTTGATGGACTACATGGAAATGGAATTGACTACATTTGTGTAATGCATCATTTAAGAATTTCAATAGCCAACACCAGGCCAAATGCTGACTTGCAAATTTAAATGGAAGATGTAAAAAACTAAAACAAGTTCACAAGAGCAAAAATTGACTTTGAATACAACGCACATGAATTCAAAAGTCATCTTAAGAACGGATTTGAGACATTGAACATTAACGATTAATGAGCAAAGGATATGTGGGCTCACATAAAGGATACTATCCATTAAGAGAGCAAAAATTTTTTATAAAGATGGAGGAGAAAGGGAAAAAAATTAAAATTGATCTCAGAAGATACTCTGAAGATTACACTAGAATTGGAAGAAGCCAAACAAAGGGAACAGATACAGAAGTAAAAGAGCTGAAAAGAAGATTTTGAAGGATAGTTCAAGAAAATAAAGCAAAGCATTACAGTGGAATGTGTAAATGGCTGGAATGCAAACATAAAAAGAGAAGAAACTTCTTGGTAACAGAGCAAGGGAACACTGAATGCATAAAATCAAGAAAGGTGTTGTTGTTATATGTTCTCAAGTCACTTGTGACTCATAGCGACCCTATGTACAACAGCCCTAAACCATGCTTTATCCTGTGCCAATCGCACTGCCTCTGACACACCAATCCCGATTAGTCCAGTCACTTAATCAATCCACATCATAGAGGGTCTTCCCCTTCTCTGCCGTCCCTCCACCATCCCAAGCATGATGTCCCTCTCCAATGACCTGTCCCTCCTTTCAACATGTGCAAAGTATGTCAGACGAAGTCCCAGAATCCTTGCCTCCAAGGAGCAGCCTGGTTTAACCCTCTCCAGGTTGAATCTGTTTGTTTCCTTGGCAGTCCATGGAACATTCAATACGCTTCTCCAGCACCACAGCTCCAAGGCATCAATTCTCCTTCTATCCTCCTTGGTCATTGTCCAACTCTCTGATGCATAACAAGTGATTGTAAAGACCATAGACTGTATCGGACTCACCTTAGTCTCCAAAGAGATATCATTGCTCTTCAGTACCCTGCAGAGGTCTTTAACAGAAGACTTTCCCATTGCAATATGTTTTTTTATTTCCTGGCTGCTGGTGCCAAGAGTGTTGACCATGGAGCTAAGCAGACTAAAGTTGTGAACAATCTCAATCTCTTCTCCATCCATCCTGATGCTGCCAATTGGCCCAGTGGTGAGAATCTTTGTCGTCTTGACATTGAGCCTCAATCCATATTGGAGGCTGCAGTCCTTGACCCTCTGTAGCAAGCTTTTCAGGTCCTCCTCAGTTTCAGCAAGCAGGGTATACCTTCAGGGTTATATTCTTTCTCAACAACATAGAGAGAGCTCAGTTGTCCTAGTGGACAGAAAGTGATGCTACAAAGCAAAAGGTGGGTAATTTTAATCTGTCGCCCTCAGGCCTGGTTTTAATTGCTTTCGGTCAAACATTCTTCTAAGTGGTATCATACACTGTGACACTGACTTGTCAAATGCAATAATGGTTACCCATAGCAGACAGGGTTTGGTGGAATTCCCTTGGAGGAAGGAACTCTGTAAGCAAGAGTGGCATCCACTTCTGAAAAAGCTAGCCTCTGGAAACACTATGAACTTGGAGAAATGATGAAAGTTACATAAGTGTTCACGTCTTTTGTTCATACATCTATGACTCAACAGCACTTAACAACAACAGCAACAACAACATTTATTCAGTCTGTATTCTCAGCAAATCATTAGAAAAGCTGGGGTCTATAAAAAAGAATGGGCCATCAGAATCAGAGGAAGATTCCCCATCAACCTTCATTATGCAGGTAACAACATTGTTTGCTGAAAGTGAGAATGAATTGAAATGCTTACAACAGACAAATGCTTACAACAAAGACAGCTTTCAGTATGGATTATATCTCAATATCAAGAAGACAAAAATCCTCACCACTAGATTTATAAGTCCACTGGTAGTGATGATGGATTTATAAGCCCACTTGTAGCGGAGATTGAAATTGTCAGCTATTTTATTTTACTTGAATCCACAGTCAGCACACTTGATTCCAGAATCAGGAGATAAGGAACTGTATTGCACTGTACAAATCTACTCTTGGACCTATCCAAATTATTGAGGAATAGTAATGTCAGTTTGAAAACGAATACATATTTGATTCAGGTGAGTCATGTTCTTTTCAATCACTTTCTGTGTGTCTTAGAGCTGGATGGTGAATAAGAATGACAGAAGAATTGATTTCTTTGAATTGTGGTATTGGAGAAGAGTACTGAATATCCCATGGGCTGCTCACAGAACAAATAGGTATGTGCAACCAATGCACTATTTAGAGGCCAGTATGGTGAAGCTTCATCTCACATACACATATTGCTACGAGAGGTTATTCCTTGGAAAGGAACATTATGCTTGGAGAGATGGAGGGTTGGCAAAAGAGAAGAAGATCTTCAATGAGATGGATTGACAGACACAGTAACTTCAGGAATGGACTCATCCAAGCTAATAAGAATGGCACAGGATAGGACAGAACTCAGATCTGGTGTTGATAGGCTATTATGATTCCTATTTGATATCAACTAACAACGATTCTCAAATAGATGGAAAAACTGTGGTACATCCACACAATGGAATATTAATGATCATTGAAAAAAATAAAAATTAAATAGAAAAACATTACAAAATATGGGGGAGCCTTGAGGACTTATGCTAAATGGCATATCTTAGTCACAAAAGGATAAATACTGCATAGCAAGGCTGTTCTAAAATAGAGCAGACATGAAGGGTTGAAGAGGGAACATGAAGGGGTGGATAAATAATAAACACAGCATTGGAAAAGATGAGGTGAAGAACTGTTTGAAAGGCATATATGATTACATGTATGAGAACAGTTTGGAACATTGTGTGTGGCGCTAGAAGAGGGTGAGAGAAGGGTAGAAAATATGCAATAATGAAAAATTTAAAAAAAATTCTAAAAATGAGAAGAGGTAATTCTTATTCGTAAAGAAGGATAAATGAAAATACAGCTAGTGAGGAAGTGGAAATGTGCTGTCACAATTAAAAGACTGTCATTTTCTTGTTGGTTTTAGTTTAAACATTCATACACATTTTGTCTGGCATCTTTAAGTATAATTAATGAATATAAGCTTGCCTCCAGAAACTCTGTGACTTGGAGAAATGTTGAAAGTTAAACAAGTGTTCAGGTCTTTCGTTCATAGGGTTGTTAGCAGTCATCTAAGACTTGATGGCACTAAACAACAACAACTAATTGCAATATTTTATGAAATCACTATTGTACATTGTCTTTGCCAAATCATTTCTTAGTATTTGTTCCTCTCTCTCTCCTTTCTCAACCTTGTTAACACTCTAGGATTGTAAGATTGATTCTGTGATTGTATAAACCTTTCCTTGGTACTTTTTATCTCTTTTTTTCTTTTCTTCTTGGAACACAGTCAAGGATATTTTGTTCCATATCATTAAATACCCAAGGTCTAGTCATCCATTCTTTCCACACTGTCCTTTCTCTCACCTATTCCAGTACAGTGTTTATTTTCTATTCACTAATTTTCTACTTTCTACCACGCTGCTAACCATAAAAGATTGATTATCTCTTTATGTAATTTTTTTCTTTGATTTTGTGTTTGTTTGTTTTCTTATAACTGTGATTTTATATGTTATTTGTTCTTTTCCCTTTCCTTACTAATTTTATAAAGATTGGAGGGAAACTCATCAATAACCTGCTTTATGCAGATGACACAACATTACTAGCTGAAAGTGAGGACTTGAAGCGTTTGTTGCAGAAGATCAAGGAAGACAGCCTTCAATATGGATTACTTCTCAATATGAAGAAAACAAAAATTCTTAGCACTGGCCCATCTTAGCACAGCATTATGATGGATGGAAAGGAGTTTGAACTGTTAACAGCTTCTTGTTTGGATCCACAGTTAGAAGCCTTGATACCAGTAGTATAGTCAGGAAAGAAAGAAACAGATTTTACTGGGGAAATCTGCAGTTAGGGACCTTTTCAAATTTTTGAGTAGTGGTGTCAGTTTGAGGACTAAAGTGCATCTGATTTAGGCCATAATCTTTCCAATTGCTAGCTATATATCTGAGACCTGGACAATGAATAAGGATGACAGAAAAAGAATTGATACTTTCGAGCTGTGGTGTTGGACAAAAGCACTGAGTATCCCATGGGTGGCCAAGAGAACAAACAGATATGTCTTGGAGAGAGGGCAGCTAGATTGCTCTTCGGAGGCAAGAATGATGAGGCTTCATCTAACATACTTTGGACATACTGCTAGGAGGTGCTATATATGATATAGAGGCATGATGCTGGGAAGGATGGAGGGTCAGCAAAAAAGGAAGACCCTTAACCAAATGGATTGACAAGATGACTGCTGCAAGGGGCTAGTGTGTCTAGGAAGTGTAAGGATGGAGCAGGACAGGACTGGGTTCAGATCTTTTGTTCATAAGGTTGCTATGAGTCGTACTCAACGGCACGTAACAACAACAACAACAACAACAATAACAACATTTAATTCAGCATAATGTCATCTAGAATCTCCCATGTAATGTAACATAACATAACGTAACGTAACTTAATGCAATGTTTCAGGAGTTCATTGTTCAATGTTGCATAGTACTCCATTGTGTGATTGTACCATATTTTCTCTATCCATTTGTTCATTGGTAGGCACTTAAGTAATTTCCATCTCTTTGCTATTACAAATATAACAGAAGTAAACATGGATGAGCATAAATCTGTTCATTTAGCAGTTCCTATTTTTCTTTCTTAGTTATGAAATTACTGGGTAAAATCGTATTTCAATTTTTCAGTGGTTTAAGGAAATATTAAATTTTCTCCAACTGTACCACTTCACATTCCAACCAACTGCACATGGGAGTTTCAATCTCATCCTACCCTTTCCAGTAATTGTTGTTTTCTGCACTTTTAAACTTTTTTACTGTTCTGGGGTGATATGAAATACTATTTTTAAATTTGCATATTATTTTTATACAACAAAATAAGTAGAAATTGCAAACAGAAGAACAAATTCAAGCCTTGAGTTACAATATTAAAAATGCTAAGCCTTGAAAGCTGGAAAATGAATAAAGATGACAGAACAGTTGCTGCCTGTGAGTTGTGGAGAAGAGCACTGACCATCCCCTGAATGGCCAAAAGAAAATATAAATATGACTTGGAGAGGATGCAGCTTGAGTTCTCTTTGGAGGCAAGGATTATGAGACTTCACATATTTTGTGGATGTTGCTAGAAGGGGGTATTCCTTGGAAAGGGATTTGAAACTGGGAAGGGTGAAGGGTCGGCAAAGGAGAGAAAGAACCTCAGCCAGGTGTATTGACATGATGACTGCTGTAAAGGAGAGGATGAAATGCAAATCTGCTGTTCATAGTGTCACTGTGAGTAGTACTTGGCTCAACAGCACCTAAAAAACAACAGCAACAGCAACAACGTGCAGAGCACTGAGTTCTCCAGGAAGCATCAAAAGTAAATTTCAAGGAGTAGCATATGATAAAGTACCAATGGTAATAAAGGAAGAAGTTCTAGCTGCTCTAAAGGAATTGACAAAAAAAACATACGTTAAATTGATGAATATTAACTGATACATTTCAACAAACAAATGCAACCCTGGATGTGTTTACCAGATTGTGTCAAGAAATCTGGAGAACTACCTGGCCAATAGACAGGATGAGATCTCTATTCCCATTCTCAAAAAAAGGTAATCCAAAAGAATGTGGAAATTATAAAACAATATCACTGATGTTACACTCAAGTAAAATCTTGCTGAAGGTTATAAACAAATGACTAGAACAGTATAGCAACAAAGAACTTCCAGAAATACTAGCTAAGTTAAGGAAAGGCCACAGCTCTATGAATATAATTGCCAATGTCTGATGGATCTTGGCTGAAAGCAAAGAGTACTAGAATTGTATATATTTGTGTTTTATTGACTATACAAACTCATTTGACTGTGTGGATCACAACAAATTATGGCTAACACTGACAAGGATAGGAATCCCAGAATAATTCATTGTAATCATGTGAAACTTAAACCTAAACCAGGAAAATGTTATACAGAATAAGGAAACACTGCATCATTTAAAATCAAGAAAAGAGTGCATCAGGATTGTACCCTGTCTCTATACCTTTTCAACTGACATGCAGAGCATATAATTTGGGAGGCTGGATTATATGAAGAAAGTGACATCAGGATGAAAAATGACTTCTTGGTGAAATTGAGGAGAACTTGAGCTTTTTTTTTTTTTTTTGGAAGATCAAGAACTGCTGTCTTCCATATGTTTTACACCTCAACATCAAAAAGACAAAGATTTTCACCGCTAGGCCAATTGGTAGTATTATGATAAAGGGAAAAAAGATTGAGATTGTTAACAATTTTGTCTTCTTCAGACTCACAATCAACAATTTTGGCACCAGCAGTCAGGAAATCAAAAGATGAGTTGCATTGTGAAAATTTACTGTCAAGGACCTCTTTAGAGTGCTAAAGAGCAACGACGTCAATCTAGAGACTAACATGTGCCTGATCCAAGGCATAGTCTTCTCAAATGTTTGATATAATCTGAAAATTGGACGTTGACTTCTGATGACAGAAGAAGAATTGATGTCTTTGAGTTGTGGTTCTGGAGAAGAAGAATATTGAAAATACCATGGACTTCCAAGAGAACAAAAAGGTCTTTCCTGGAGAGGGTCCAACCAGATTGTTCCTTGGAGGAAAGGACTTTGATACTCTGTTTCACATATTTTGTTGCCTGGAAGGACTAGTCTCTGGAGAAGAATATTATCTTTGGAAAGGAAGAGAGTTAGTGCAAGAGAGAAAGAACCTGGCTGGGATGGATTAGTACAATGATTATAGCAATAGGGTCAGGCATGTCAGAGACAATGAGGTTGGCTTGGGGTGGGACAAATTTCAGAGCTATTATTCATAGGGTCACTATAAGTCAGACTCACCTCCATGGCACTTAACAACATCAGTGAAAAACTAACTTTCTTGGTAAAATTTCATCTAAGCCACAGCAATTAAAAAGAAATGAAAAAACATCTTAACCACCACAGCAGTGTAGTAGGATTTGAAATCAGGGAGTGAGATGCCTCCTACCTTTTTTTCTATTTTTAAGGAGTTCTTTGCTTATTCGGGTCTTCTTTCAATTCCAAATGAAACTGGAGATAACTTTTTCCATCTCCTTGAAGAATAGAATTGGTATTTTTATTGGGATTGCATTGAATGTGTAAATTGCCTTTGGTAGTATTGCCATTTTCACAGTATTGAGTCTTCCTATCCAAGAGCAAGGGATATTCTTCCACTTCTCCAGGTCTCTTTTTGTTTCTTGTTGTAATGTTTTGTAATTTTCTTTGAATAGATCCTTTGTGTTCCTGTTTAGATTTACTCCCAAGTATTTAATCTTGTGATTTGCTATTGTGAAGGATATTATTTTTTCTTAATTCAGGCTCTCATGCAATATTATTCAAAATGGGTGATCCTGGAGGACATTATACTGAGTGAAATATCTCAGCACAAAAGGACAAATATTGCATGGTGCCACTGCTGTAAAATGGGACTGATATCAGGGTTGGGTTAAGACTGAGAAAAACTGGATAAATTGTGTATGCTGCACTGAAACAGATGAAGGAGAGAATAATTTAAAAACGGTGTATGATAGGGTATTATGGTTATCACAAGAGTCCACAATTAAGGTTGCATAGTACTTGGGGCCCTGGGAGGGGTGCGGGGGGATTGTGTTCCAGGGAGAGAGTGTTTATTTTATTTTTCAAAGAGAGGAGCTAACTTGGGTGGGGGGAGGGCTGGGTGAGGATAGAAGTGCAGCAGTGAATGAATGGAAATCCAAAATATCTGTGAATGTTCATTAAAATTATTTTAAAAAATTAAAAAAAATGGAAAAAAGTCAATAGCTTCTAAAGTAATTTTGTTTAGAAGAGACTTTTCTTAAAGGTTTAAAGAGTTCTTTGACACAATTTTGATATATTAGTGACATACGGAAAGCTGTTAGCTTTGAAATTCATAGCTACCTAATATCCTTCTCAAATGTGGTAAAAGCCTCTTGCCTAGGGCAGAGGGAGCAGAGAAAGAGAGTCATCAAAGTACCATCTCCAGCTCTTATTTGAAGGGATAATGGCAGCTTGACATTGCTTTTAGATTTAAAGTTCATAGTCACTCAATTCTTGCTCGGTTGATAAAGGTTTGAAAATAAAAAATGTATGAGAAGAAATGAGCAGACAAATAGAAGCTTTTCTTTCAGTTATTCAGAAATGTTAGTATTAACAAAACAGATCTATCCAGCTGTGATTTTAGCCTATTTTTCTGGACTTGTGGGGTGAGGTATTGGGAAGACACAGCAACACGTACATCTGTATAGCCTCATATGTCTAGGTTGACGGAAGAGTGTCATTCCCCTCACCTCCCTCTTGCCCTCTTCCCAGGGGAAGGACTAAAGAACGGAGAAATGGAATGCCAATGATAACATCACATGATATTCCATTTTCCTGAGGCAGTAATCTAATTAAATAAGATTTCTCAAGAAATTCCTTCTAGCCAAATACATAATTAATCTATTTTGATTTATATTCTGAGAAAATTGCCTGAGCTCCAACTTCCAGTTATTAAAAACAAATCCTACCAGTCTTCATGAAAGTCAAGATAGGAAAAAGGTGGTTTTTTTAGGAGAAAATGATTGAAAAATATTAATCACGACTAAATGGTATGTGAAACAAAGTCCTTCCTTCTCAGGAGCTATCTCGTTGCATTCCCAAAAGAGATTTGGTCTTTTCTTTGGCAGTTCATGTTGTATTCCTTATTATTGACCAATACTAAAAGTATCCATTCTTCTTAGGTCTAACTTATTCACTGTTCAAATTTTACATGCATATCATGTAACCAATGCATACCTTACTTTTATTCAGGATATATACATGTAGACTAGGAATAGTTTTACAAACAGTATGGTATATAATTTAAAATCAGGAGAGGAGGACATCAGGGTTGTGCTATTTTATTAATGTTATGATTATGTACCTTCAAGTTGAACTGACTTATAGCTAACCATCAAGGGGGTTTTCAGAGGCTGTAAATCAGGCAAGAGGAGATTACTCATCTTTCTTCCATGAAGAAGCTGGTGGATTCAAACTGTATGTCTTCAGATTGGCAACATAACTTGTTACCAGCAGGCAGCCATGACTATTTGGAGTGTAGGAAGCCTTGGTGATGTAGTCCGTAGGGAGTTGTGCTGTCAACCCAAAGGCCATGGCTTTCTTGTGTCTCAAATGCACTAGTGAGTCTATTCAAGACGTCTAGGCAATCTCTCTTGTGATTTACACCTGCGAAACCTACAGGATTCACTATGGTTCAGTTCCAGTTTAACATCAATGAGTCTGAATGACTGATTTGGTCTGTAAAGTGAGTAAATAATCCAAGAGGCCTGACTACTTTTGAAGAAAAATCTGACTTCAACATTGGAAGAAGAATCAACAACCCAAGATACTCACATGAAATATTTTGCTTCTAGGAAACAAATAGGACGTGGAGCACTTATTGATGAAACTCAAAGACACTAATCTTGAGTATTACATGTCAAAGTAAAGTAAAAAAAATACTCACAAATTGACCAATAAAAATAGCAGGCCTCTGAAAACCCTGTGTACAACAGAACACATGTAGAATGACAGAAAAGGCAACTGAGTATGGAAATACAAAGGAAGAGGAACAGTTGTAAGCAGACACTAGTGACTGGAACATAGAATGTGAGAACCATGTTGTTGTTGTTGTTATGTACCGTCGAGTCGTTTCTGACTCATAGCGACCCTATGCACAACAGCCCTAAACCCTGCTCTATCCTGCGCCAACCGCACCGCCTCTGACACACCCATCCGGATTACCCCAGTCACCGAATCAATCCATCTCATAGAGGGTCTTCCCCTCCTGCGCTGTCCCTCCACCCTCCCAAGCATGATGTCCCTCTCCAAGGACCCATCCCTCCTGGCATCATGTCCAAAGTATGTCAGAAGAAGCCCCAGAATCCTTGCCTCCAGGGAGTAGCTTGGCTTAATCCTCTCCAAGATGAATCTGTTTGTTTTCCTGGCAGTCCATGGTACATTCTGTACTCTTCTCCAGCACCACAGCTCAAAAGCATCAACTCTCCTTCTGTCCTCCCTAGTCATTGTCGAACTCTCTGATGCATAACAAGCGATTGCAAAGACCATGGCCTGTATCAGGCACACCTTAGTCTCCAGAGAGACACCATTGCTCCTGAGTACTTTAGAGAGGTCCTTAACAGCAGACTTTCCCATCGCGATACGCTTTTTGATTTCCTGAGTGTAGGAAAATTAGATATCGTTAAGGAGGAAATGGAACACATAAATATTGACATACTAGGCATTGGTGAGATAAGATGGACCGGAGTGGGGCATTTTGAATCAGATGATCATATACTACTCCGGAGATGAAAAGGTGAGGAAAAATGGGGTTGATTTCATAGTTAGAAGAGCCATTTCTAGATCCGTCCTGAAGTACAATATTGTGAGTGACAGGATAATATCCATTCGCATACAAGGAAGTCCAGTGAATACCACTACCATTCAGATATCTGCACCAACAACCAGAGCCAAAAAAGAAGAAATAGAAGCTTTCTACCAACTTTTAAAGTCAGAGATCGATCGAACATGCAATCAAGATGCATTGATAATAATGGGTGACTAGAATGCAAAAGTTGGGAACAGAGAATAAAAATCAGTAGTCAGAAAACATGGACTCGGAGCAAAAATGGAGCTGGAAATAGGATGAATTTTGCACAATCAATGAGTTATTCATTGCAAACACATTTTTTAAGAGACATAAGAGCAGGTTATACACATGGATCTCACCTGACGGTATGCATAGGAATCAGATCGACTACATTTGTGGAAGGAACCGCTGGAGAAGCTCAATATCAGCTGTGAAACCTGGGCCATTAACTGATTGTGGAACAGACGACCAACTACTCATATGCAAGTTCAAGCTGAAACTGACGAAAATGAAACCGAATCCACAGGAACTAAAATATAACTTTGAGTCTATCCCACCTGAATCAGAACCATCTCAAGAACAGGTTGAGGCCCTGAACACGAACGAGCGAAGACCAGATGAGTCGTCGAAGAAAATCAAGGATATCATCCAAAAAGAGTGCAAACATTCATTACAAAGATAGAAGAGGAAGAAAAGACCAAAATGGAAGAGACTCTGGATATTGCACTGGAATGCAGAGAAGCCAAAACACAAGGAAGAATTCAAGATACTAAAGAGCTGAGCTGAAAATTTCAAAAGACAGTGCAGGATGACAAAGTAATATATTACAGTGAAATGTGCAAGGCGCTGGAATCAGAAAACCAAAAGTGTCGAACTCGCTCAGCATTTCTTAAGTTCAAGGAACTGAAGAACAAATTCAAACCTCGAGTTGCTATAATCAAGGATGCTTTAGGCTATAATAAGGATTATCATAACAAATAAAATACTAAATCTGTGAAGAATTTTATTTTAATTGAATTAACAATCAACATCTATGGAAGCATAAGTAAATTAATAATAATAATAGAATTGTAAAGGAAAACTGCTGACAAGGATTTTTTTTAAATGTTCAGGAACAAGAATATAATTTTAAAGACTGCAAGTGCATAGACTCAAATTGTGGTATTTTCATGTCAAAGTTGAACAATGAATAAGAAAGAACTAAGAATAATTGATGTATTTGAATTATGATTATTGTGAAGAGCACAGTCTTATAGATGCAAAGATTCTGAAGACTTGGTCTCACATAGTTAATTCATGTTATCAGATGGGCCCAGTCCCAGAAGAAAGACACCATGCTTCAAAGAGGAGAGGGTAAGCAAAAAGAACACACTTAGGAAGATGATTTGCCGTAACAACTTGAAGACAGCAGACATAGTGAGGAGGGTTGGGCAAAGTCTGGACAAGGTTTAATTCTGTTTTACATAGAATCACTAGATAACAGAGAGGAGTCAATGACACCTAACAAAAGTAGTGCAATGAAAAGAATAAAAAAACATATGCTCTCCATATGGAATTGTACTAAATTTATATTTATGCATTATGAGAAAGGGATGTTTACCGTTATTTTTTAAAAATTTTAAAAAATACTTACACATGTCATTTTATATAGACATATAATAAGTTAGGCACATTTTAGTTCTTACAAGGTTTTAATAACTAAATCCTCTTAAAAAGACATTTCTATCTTTATATTTATCAGTAATTTTCTGATATTATCTTCTGACTGCCTGAGAACAGTTGTTATCATTTCTGATTTTTTTATGTTGCTTCCACATGATTATAATTATTGTCATGTTTTGAAATTCATGTTCAAGAAAGAAAAAAATTTATAATCACTACATTTTACATTATCCTCACTTTTTCTGTGTTGCTAAGAATGGTAGAAGCCAATAACTATGTTCGAAATTTTGACCATATTACCCTACAAAACGTGATATACTTTTTTAAGAGAATGAAGTGGTGTTTAATATCTTTATTTGTTGTTGTTGTAGTAGTTATGTACCATCAAGTCTCCTGTGATTTATAGCAACCGTATGTTGGGAATATCTGCTGTCAGAGACCTCTCCAAAATACTGAAGAGCAATGGTGTCAGTCTGGAGACTAAGGTGCACCTGATACAGGAGATGGTCTTTGCAATTATTTTCTATGCTTCAGAAAGCTGGATATTGACTAGGGATCATAGAAAGTGAATAGATGCCTTTGAGCTGTGGCACTGGAGAAGAGTATTGAACATACCATGGATTGCTAGGAAAACAAACAAATTTATCCTGGAGAAGGTGAAGTCAGGCTGCTTCTTGGAGGCAAGGATTCTGAAGCTTTGTCTGACATACTTTGGACCTGTTTCAAGGTGGCATCAGTCCTTGGAGAGGGATGTCATGCTTGGGAGGGTAGAGAACAGCACAGGAAAGGAAGACTCTAGATGAGGTGGATTGATTCAATGACTGAGATAATGGGGATAGGCGAATTGGAGACAATAAGATTGGCATGGGATAGAGCAGGGTTTAGGGCTGTTGTGCTTAGCGTCACTATGAGTTGTAGATGACACGACGGCACACAAGAACAACAATGTGTACTTTAGCTCTGAAACCTGCTGTATCCTGAGGCACTCTCAGTGTCTCCAACAGAACTAATCCAATTCCTCCAGTCACTGAGTCAATCCATCTCATTCAAGGTCTTCCTCTCCTGCATTGCCCCTTCACTCTTCCAAACATGATGTCTTTCTCCAAGGATTGGCCATGTGCACAAATAAAGTGAGACAGAGCCTCAATATCCTGGCCTCTAGAGAGAAGTATGTTTTTTACTCTTTCAGGACAGACTTGTTTATTGCCCTGACATCCATGCTAACTCTTCTCCAACACAACTCAAAAGCATCAATACTTCTTCTATTACCCTTAGTAATAGTCCAGCTCCAGGATGCATATCAAGTAATTGTGAAGATCATGGCCTGAATCAGATGCACCTTAGTCTTTTCAGTGTTCTTGAGAGGTCCCTGACAGCACATTTTCCCAAAGCAATTCATCTTTTGATTTTCTGACTTTTTGTTACTAAGAGTATTGATTGTGGAACCAAACAAGCTGAAGTCATCAATAACTCAATCTCTTTTCCATTCATAATGAATTTGCTAATTGACCCAATGGTGAGAATCTTTGTTTTCTTAGTCTTGAGCTTCAATCCCTATTGAAGACTACAGTCTTTGTTCTTCTGCAGTAAACACTTCATGCTCTCTTCAATTTGAGCAAGCAAGGCTGCGTCATCTGCATAGGGCAAGTTGTTGATAAATCTTCCTCTAGTCCTTATGCCACATTCCTCCTCATAAAATCCAGCTTCTATATGACATAAATACCACTGAGTCAAATGAATTTATTGACAAATTTCATGATACTTGTCCAATTAACTTTAAGAACTTCATGTTTGAGTGGTAGGAAACAGGAATATAAGAAAATGAGGCATAGATTCATAAAATGTTAAACATATGAGAAGTAGCTAGGCTAAAAAGAAAATATTTTACAAACAAACAAATAGTGAAATAACATAGGACAACAGTATAGTATTGTGGCTAAAAATACTACTAATAAAAATAATATTATCTTTATACATGGTGTTTTATACAGTGAAGCACCATTTTTCTATGTCCACTGTTTCCCCATTTTTTCCAAGTCCTCACTAGGTCTTTTACAATTCCTTCTCTCCCTTCTCTGCCCACCAAATCAAACTCTGTATCCCATGATTTCCTCCCTCCTAATCTGCAAACTAATATAATTTCTCCTCAGTGATTTGGAGAGGTCTATGACTGTAGATTTTCCTAGTATAATATGTCTTCTGATCTCCTGAGGGTTACTGTGGGTCCATGTAAGGTCACATTGACAACTTCAATCTTTTTTCCTTGACCGTGATGTCATCTATGAACTAGTGATAAGACTTTTTGCTTTATTAATGTTGAGATGCAATCCATACTAAAGTTTGGTCTTCTGCAGCAAGCGCTTCAAGTCTGCCTCACATTCAGCAAGCAAGATTGTGTCATCTTAATTGTTGTTTTTGTTGTTGTTATGTACCGTCGAGTTGCTTGCGACTCATAGCGACCCTGTGTACAACAGCCCTAAACTCTGCTCTGTCCTGTGCCTATCGCACTGTCTCTGACACTCCCATCCTGATTACCTGAGTCACTGAATCAATCCACCTCATAGAGGGCCTTCCCCTCCTTCGCTGTCCCTCCACCCTCCCAAGCATGATGTCCTTCTCCAAGGACCAGTCTCTCCTTACAACATGTCCAAAGTATGTTAGACGGAGCCTCAGAATCCTGGCCTCAAGGAGCCACCCAGTTTAACCCTTTGCAGGATGAATCTGTTTGTTTTCCTAGCAGTTCATGGTACTCTCAATACTCTTCTCCAGCACCACAGCTCAAAGGCATCAATTCTCCTTCTATCCTCCTTGGTCATTGTCCAACTCTCTGATGCATAACAAGTGATTGCGAAGACTATGGCCTGTTTCAGACACACCTTAGTCTCCAGAGAGACACCATTGCTCTTCAGTACTTTGGAGAGGTCCCTAACAGCTGACTTTCCCATGGCAATGCACCTTTTAATTTCATGGCTACTGGTGCCAAGAGTGTTGACTGTGGAGCCAAATCATCTCAATACAGAAGATTATTTGACGGTTTTCCCTCCAATCCTGATGCAAAGTTTGACAAAAATATTTCATTTCTTCCCCTCAAAAAATCTATTTCTTAATTTAATTTCACAAAGGGAAATTAATCATCTAATATCATTAGTTCTTAGGAGATTATAAAAAATCTACTCTAGTTCAAGGCAATCAAGAATGAGAGAAAGGGTTTTCTATTATAATTTTCTTCCTTTTCTTGAAACTTGCTAACAACTTTTTACACCGTTTTATTTAATATTTGTTGTTGTGTACCATAGAGTCAGAACTGATGCATAGCTGACCTCCGGAAGGTTTTTAGAGGCAATCAATCACACAGGAGGAGATTTCCCATTCTTCTCCTGTGAATCAGCTC
>NW_006400204.1:290629-291897 GCF_000299155.1 Elephantulus edwardii | reverse complement strand
ACAACAACAACAGCAATAAGTTTATTTTACTAATTCTTTGGTCTTCATATAAAATAACTAAAATTTGTTTCAGTGTGATTTATCCAAGATTGTATATTTTCAAAGATTATAAAATTGACATACAAATACAGATTGTGTTCCAAAATCAATGTCTGACTTTTACAACCTAGATACTACCTCATTGGGACTGTAAAGAAATAAAACGGGTGGTAGAATCAATATATAACTTTCACTACCAGGGCAGTACCTCAAATGGTTGTTAAGAAATAAAAAGAAACAATAGTGAAAGATGAAAAGATTATGATACTTGCAATCAGAGGTCACAATTTGAGGAAAATGTTAAATCAGAAAACATATATTCAATACATATCATAGAACCTTGATTACAAAATGGACCTAAATTCAGATTCAATTTTTCAAAAACAGAAACAACTCAATGTATGGTAGAAAATGAAGTTCTGTTAGATAAGGAGCCTAAAGGTCAAGTTTAGGGAAACTATGCCAAGTGGAGAAGATACTTCAGTGTCTGCATACACAAGAAATCATTGAAAGGAAGTACTGGATCAAAACAAAAACCTGGACAGAGCCACCATCAAAAAACCAGGAGATGAGGATGGTGGGGGGGAAGGGGTTAATCATAGTTCACACCATTTCATGGGAAGAGGTGAAGGAAATGGAAAAGATCCAATGTGGAAAACAATGTATTCTAACTTTTTAAATAAATCAGTATAAATAATTTAAAAAAAACCCCAAACAACAAAAGCTGGGAGACAACATATAATTAGTACATGAGCAGCACAATATTATGAAATAAAGGGAAGACATAGAAAAATGTGCCAGAAATATAGTCCAAAAATATCCTATATTATCAGTGATAACATACAATAACCTACTGGCCAATACATAGAACAAAACAGATAGAGGCTGTCGGAAGATACCACAATGATAGCCATACTTATATTTATCAGACTACACTTCCCCATGTATATTTGTGTGTGTGTGTGTGTGTGTGTGTGTGTGTGTGTGTGTGTGTAATATATCTAGGTACATAGTAGAGTCTGGAAAAATAAATTCACCAAGCTGTTGTTATTGTACTTAAGTGTTATAGAGTTGACTATGACTCATAGTTTTGCTTCTCATACTTTAGATGCATAATTGTTTTTGTTAGGTGCCATTGAGTCAAGTATGACTATTAGTGATTCTATGAATAAGAGATATGAACCTTCCTCTATCCAGTGCCATCTTCACACATCCTGACACACAAGAAC
>NW_006400204.1:288572-290275 GCF_000299155.1 Elephantulus edwardii | reverse complement strand
GTAATCAGAAAAACCATGCTCTGAATCAGATGCACCTTAGTCTTCAAACTGACATCATTACTCTTCTATAATATGGAGAGGTCCAAACTACAGATTTTCCCAGTGCAATGAATTTCCTTATTTTCTGACAGCTGGTGCCAAGGGTATTAATTGTGGATCCAAGTGAGATGAAGCTGTTGGCAGTTTCAATCTCCTCTCCATTCATCATGATGCTTCCTGTTGGTCCAGTGGTAAGAATCTTTGTTTTTATGACATTGAGGTCCAATCCATAATGAAGGCTGTCTTCCTAGATCTTCTGCAAAAAGTGATTCCCATCTTCATCACTTACAGCAAGTAAAGTTGTGCCATCTACATAACACAGGCTATTGATGAGTCTCCCTCCAATCTGATACCACACTCCTCTACATAGAGTCCAGATTCTCGATTCATTTGCTCACTGTACAAATTGACTAGGATTGGAGATAAAATACAACTCTGACACACTCCCTTCTCAATTTTAAACCATGAAATGTAGAAAAAACATCAAAGTGAAATAAATGAACAGATTATTTTTAAAAAGAGAAGCTCAGGAAGGCAAAATAAAGTAGTATCATGGAATATGCAGAGAGCTAGAACTGGAGAATATAAAGGGAAGAACTCACTCTGCATTTCTCAAGCTTAAAGAATTGAAAAACAAATTTGTCTCATGTTTCAATATTGAAAGATGGTATAGGTAATGCATAGAATTACCTAAAAAAAAATCAAAAGAAGATGGAAGGAATACACAGAATCACTGTACCAGAATGAATTTATTGACACTGAAAAATTTCAGGAAGTACTATATGAAAATCAAAAGGGCCAAACTCCCTCAGCATTTCTTAAGCTCAAGAAACTGAAGAACAAATTCAAACCTCGAGTTGCTATAATCAAGGATGCTTTAGGCAGAATATTAAACGATCCAGGAAGTAGTAAAAGAATATGGAAAGAATATACTGAGTTACCGTATCGAAAGGAACTGGCAGACACAGAAGAATTTCATGAAACAACATATGAGTAATAGTCTATGGTGATGAAGGCACAAGTTCAAGCTGCTTTGAAGGAAATAGCAAAAAATAAGGCCCCAGGAATAGATGGTATACTAATTGACATATTTCAGCTAACAGATGCTGCCTTGGAAATCTGGAGAACAACCACTTGGCCAACTGACTGGAAGAGATCTATATTTGTTCCCATTCCAAAGAAAGGTGAACAAACAGATTGTGAAAACTATAAAATAATATCATTGATTTCACATGCAAGCAAGATTCTATTAGAGATTATAAAATATGATTGGAACAGCGTATCAGCAGAGAACTGCCAGAAGTCCAGGCTGGGCTTAGAAGGGGTTGTGGTACTAGGGATATTAGCTAATGTTAAATAGATCTTGGCTGAAAGCAGGGAATGCAAGGGGAATGTCTATCTATGTTTCATTGATTATGCAAAGGCATTTGACTGAATCCCAGAACACCTGATCATGCTAA
The DNA here is from genome assembly GCF_000299155.1 of Elephantulus edwardii. Classification (NCBI taxonomy): domain Eukaryota; kingdom Metazoa; phylum Chordata; class Mammalia; order Macroscelidea; family Macroscelididae; genus Elephantulus; species Elephantulus edwardii. The sequence continues at coordinate 288,776 of NW_006400204.1, read as the reverse complement.
TGTGAAACCTATACTTGGACCAAGGGGCAGTTGTCAGAACAAGCAGGTATTGCATGGTTCAAAATTGGGAAGGGTATACACCAGAGATACCTTTTCAACCTGTATGCAGAACAGATTATCTGGGAGGCGGGGCTCTATGAGGTGTGGTATCAGGATTGGTGGAAGATCTATCAACAACCTGCATTATGATGACACAACCCTGCT
>NW_006400204.1:286859-287874 GCF_000299155.1 Elephantulus edwardii | reverse complement strand
CTATATGAAAAAGAACCAATGGTAAGGAAGGAGGAAGTAGAAGGTACATTGAAGCTATTGGCAACAAATAAGGCCCCAGGAATTCATGGAGGTACTAAGGACTTGTTTCCTTTAACAGACTGGATGTGCTCACCAGTGTATGCCAGGAAATTTGGAGGATATCTGTCTGCCCAACATATAGGAAATGGTCCCTGTTTGCTCCCATGCCCAAGAAAGGAGATCCAACAGAATGTGGAAACTATTAAACAATATCATTAATATTACATGCAAGCAAAATACTACTGAAGATAATTTAGATACAACTGGAACAGTGCCGAGATATGGAACTTCTTGAAGTTCAAGCAGGATTTAGAAGTGACCATGACACCAGGGATATCATTGCTGATTTCAGATGGATCATGGCTTAAAGTAAAGAAAACCAAAGAGTGCACGTTTATACTTTATTGACTATGGAAAGGCATTTGGCTATGGATCATGACAAGTTGTACCTTATAATGAGAAGAATGGGAATCCCAGAGCACTTAATTGTGATCATATAGAACCTATACCTAAACCAGAAAGCTACTGTGTAAACAGAACAGGGGACACATAACTAAGGCTATTCTTCAGAAAAGGACATCACATTTGGAGAGATGGAGGGTCAGCAGAGGAGAGCGAGACACCCAAGGAGATGGATTGATATGGTGACTTCAGCATTGTCTCCAGTGCGTCAGAGATGATGGGGATAGCAGACGACAGGGCAGGATTCTGTGTGGCTGTTCATAGTGTCACTATGGGTCATATTAGACTCATTGACACATCATAGACCTCAAAGTTCAGTTAAGAAGATAGTAAAACTTTTGGAGAGAAAAATATAAACTGATAAAACATTTGACTCATTATGTTGTTGTTATGTGCCATCAAGTCGCTTGTGACTCATAGCGACCCTATGTACAAGAGCTCTAAATGCTGTTCTATCCTGTGCCAATCTAGCCATCTCAAACACACTTATTCCCACCGCTCCAGTCACAGAATC
>NW_006400204.1:284783-285659 GCF_000299155.1 Elephantulus edwardii | reverse complement strand
TCTATTATAGTTGTCTTTACTTTCAGCCAGGATCCATCTGACAACAGTCATGATATCCCTCGTACCATGGCTTCTTCTAAATCCTGCTTGAACTTTTGGGAATTCCCCATCTATGTACTGTTCCAGCCATTTTTGAGTGATATTCAATGGTATTTTGCTTGCATGTCATATCAATGATATTGTTCAATAATTTCTACATTCAGTTGGATCACCCTTCTTGGGAATAGGAACCAATATGGATCTCTTCCAATCTATTGGCCAGGTAGCCATCCTTCAAGTTTCCTGGCATAGAATGGTGAGCGTATCTAAGACTGCATCTGTTACTTGATAAAAGTCCATTTATATCCCATTGATTCCTGGATCCTTATTTTTTACCAGTGCCTTCACCTCCTGTTTATATAGTACTTCCTGAAATTTTTCATTGTCAATCAATTCTTTCTGGTACAGTGACTCAGTGTATTCCCGCCATGTTCTTTTGATGTTTTCTGGGTCATTCAATATATTGCTCATAGCATCTTTCTACATTGAGACATGAGTCTTAAATTTGTTTTTCAGTTCTTTCAGCTTGAGAAATGCAGAGCTTGATAAATGGAGAGGAGATTGAAACTGTCAGCAGCTTCATCTTGCTTGAATCCACAATTAAATCCCGTGGTACAAGCAGTCATGAAATAAGGAGATTCATTACACTGGGAAAATCTGCAGTTAGGGACCTTTCCAAACTACTGAGGTGTAGTGATGTCAGTTTGAAGACTAAGGTGCATCTGATTCAGTCCATAGTCTTTCTGATTACTAGCTATGCATTTAAGACCTGGACAATGAATAAGGATGACAGAAAAAGAATTGATGCCTTTGAGCTGTGGTATTGGAGAATAACAT